>NC_090778.1:0-314166 GCF_040054535.1 Antennarius striatus | reverse complement strand
ACCCTGAACCATGTGATCATCAATCCAACCCTGGACCATGTGATCATCAATCTAACCGTGAACAAGGTGATCATCAATATAACCCTTAAACAGGTGATCATCAATATAACCCTTAACGAAGTGATCATAAGGCTAATCCTGAACCATGTGATGATCAATCCAACCCTGAACCATGTGATCATCAATGTAACCGTCAACCAGGTGATCATCAATATAACCCTTAACCAGGTGATCATGAGTCTAACCCTGAACCATATGATCATCAATCCAACCCTGAACCATGTGATCATCAATGTAACCGTGACCCAGGTGATCATCTATATAACCCTTAACCAGGTGATCATGAGTCTAACCCTGAACCATATGATCATCAATCCAACCCTGAACCATTTGATCATCAATGTAACCCTGAACCAGGTGATCATCAATATAACCCTTAACGAAGTGATCATCAGGCTAACCCTGAACCAGGTGATCATCAGTCTAATCCTGAACCATGTGATCATCAGGCAAATCCTGAACCATGTGATCATCAATGTAACCCTGAACCATGTGATCATCAATCTAACCGTGAACAAGGTGATCATCAATATAACCCTTAAACAGGTGATCATCAGTCTAACCTTGAACCAGGTGATCATCAGTCCAATCCTGAACCATGTGATCATCATTCAGACCCTGAACCATGTGATCATCAGTCTAACCCTGAACCATGTGATCATCAGTCTAACCCTGAACCATGTGATCATCAATCCAACCCTGGACCATGTGATCATCAATCTAACCGTGAACAAGGTGATCATCAATATAACCCTTAAACAGGTGATCATCAATATAACCCTTAACGAAGTGATCATCAGGCTAACCCTGAACCAGGTGATCATCAGTCTAATCCTGAACCATGTGATCATCAGGCAAATCCTGAACCATGTGATCATCAATGTAACCCTGAACCATGTGATCATCAATCTAACCGTGAACAAGGTGATCATCAATATAACCCTTGAACCAGGTGATCATCAGTCCAATCCTGAACCATGTGATCATCATTCAGACCCTGAACCATGTGATCATCAGTCTAACCCTGAACCATGTGATCATCAGTCTAACCCTGAACCATGTGATCATCAATCCAACGCTGGACCATGTGATCATCAATCTAACCGTGAACAAGGTGATCATCAATATAACCCTTAAACAGGTGATCATCAATATAACCCTTAACGAAGTGATCATCAGGCTAACCCTGAACCAGGTGATCATTTGTCTAATCCTGAACCATGTGATCATCAATCCAACCCTGAACCATGTGATCATCAATGTAACCGTCAACCAGGTGATCATCAATATAACCCTTAACCAGGTGATCATGAGTCTAACCCTGAACCATATGATCATCAATCCAACCCTGAACCATGTGATCATCAATGTAACCGTGACCCAGGTGATCATCTATATAACCCTTAACCAGGTGATCATGAGTCTAACCCTGAACCATATGATCATCAATCCAACACTGAACCATTTGATCATCAATGTAACCGTGAACCAGGTGATCATCAATATAACCCTTAACAAAGTGATCATCAGGCTAACCCTGAACCAGGTGATCATCAGTCTAATCCTGAACCATGTGATCATCAATCCAACCCTGAACCATGTGATCATCAATGTAACCGTCAACCAGGTGATCATCAATATAACCCTTAAACAGGTGATCATCAGTCGAACCCTGAACCAGGTGATCATCAGTCTAATCCTGAACCATGTGATCATCAATCCAACCCTGAACCATGTGATCATCAATGTAACCGTGAACCAGGTGATCATCAATATAACCCTTAACGAAGTGATCATCAGTCTAATCCTGGACCATGTGATCATCAATCCAACCCTGAACCATGTGATCATCAATGTAACCGTCAACCAGGTGATCATGAGTCTAACCCTGAACCATATGATCATCAATCCAACCCTGAACCATGTGATCATCAGGCAAATCCTGAACCATGTGATCATCAATGTAACCGTGACCCAGGTGATCATCTATATAACCCTTAACGAAGTGATCATCAGGCTAACCCTGAACCAGGTGATCATCAGTCTAATCCTGAACCATGTGATCATCAATCCAACCCTGAACCATGTGATCATCAATCTAACCGTGAACCAGGTGATCATCAATATAACCCTTAACCAGGTGATCATCAGTCTAATCCTGAACCATGTGATCATCAGGCAAATCCTGAACCATGTGATCATCAATGTAACCCTGAACCATGTGATCATCAGTCTAACCCTGAACCAGGTGATCATCAGTCCAATCCTGAACCATGTGATCATCATTCAGACCCTGAACCATGTGATCATCAGTCTAACCCTGAACCATGTGATCATCAGTCTAACCCTGAACCATGTGATCATCAATCCAACCCTGGACCATGTGATCATCAATCTAACCGTGAACAAGGTGATCATCAATATAACCCTTAAACAGGTGATCATCAATATAACCCTTAACGAAGTGATCATCAGGCTAACCCTGAACCAGGTGATCATTTGTCTAATCCTGAACCATGTGATCATCAATCCAACCCTGAACCATGTGATCATCAATGTAACCGTCAACCAGGTGATCATCAATATAACCCTTAACCAGGTGATCATGAGTCTAACCCTGAACCATATGATCATCAATCCAACCCTGAACCATGTGATCATCAATGTAACCGTGACCCAGGTGATCATCTATATAACCCTTAACCAGGTGATCATGAGTCTAACCCTGAACCATATGATCATCAATCCAACCCTGAACCATTTGATCATCAATGTAACCGTGAACCAGGTGATCATCAATATAACCCTTAACGAAGTGATCATCAGGCTAACCCTGAACCAGGTGATCATCAGTCTAATCCTGAACCATGTGATCATCAGGCAAATCCTGAACCATGTGATCATCAATGTAACCCTGAACCATGTGATCATCAATCTAACCGTGAACAAGGTGATCATCAATATAACCCTTAACGAAGTGATCATCAGGCTAACCCTGAACCAGGTGATCATCAGTCTAATCCTGAACCATGTGATCATCAATGTAACCCTGAACCATGTGATCATCAATCTAACCGTGAACAAGGTGATCATCAATATAACCCTTAACCAGGTGATCATCAGTCTAACCCTGAACCAGGTGATCATCAGTCCAATCCTGAACCATGTGATCATCATTCAGACCCTGAACCATGTGATCATCAGTCTAACCCTGAACCATGTGATCATCAGTCTAACCCTGAACCATGTGATCATCAATCCAACCCTGGACCATGTGATCATCAATCTAACCGTGAACAAGGTGATCATCAATATAACCCTTAAACAGGTGATCATCAATATAACCCTTAACGAAGTGATCATCAGGCTAACCCTGAACCAGGTGATCATTTGTCTAATCCTGAACCATGTGATCATCAATCCAACCCTGAACCATGTGATCATCAATGTAACCGTCAACCAGGTGATCATCAATATTACCCTTAACCAGGTGATCATGAGTCTAACCCTGAACCATATGATCATCAATCCAACCCTGAACCATGTGATCATCAATGTAACCGTGACCCAGGTGATCATCTATATAACCCTTAACCAGGTGATCATGAGTCTAACCCTGAACCATTTGATCATCAATGTAACCCTGAACCAGGTGATCATCAATATAACCTTTAACGAAGTGATCATCAGGCTAACCCTGAACCAGGTGATCATCAGTCTAATCCTGAACCATGTGATCATCAGGCAAATCCTGAACCATGTGATCATCAATGTAACCCTGAACCATGTGATCATCAATCTAACCGTGAACAAGGTGATCATCAATATAACCCTTAAACAGGTGATCATCAGTCTAACCTTGAACCAGGTGATCATCAGTCCAATCCTGAACCATGTGATCATCATTCAGACCCTGAACCATGTGATCATCAGTCTAACCCTGAACCATGTGATCATCAGTCTAACCCTGAACCATGTGATCATCAATCCAACCCTGGACCATGTGATCATCAATCTAACCGTGAACAAGGTGATCATCAATATAACCCTTAAACAGGTGATCATCAATATAACCCTTAACGAAGTGATCATCAGGCTAACCCTGAACCAGGTGATCATCAGTCTAATCCTGAACCATGTGATCATCAGGCAAATCCTGAACCATGTGATCATCAATGTAACCCTGAACCATGTGATCATCAATCTAACCGTGAACAAGGTGATCATCAATATAACCCTTGAACCAGGTGATCATCAGTCCAATCCTGAACCATGTGATCATCATTCAGACCCTGAACCATGTGATCATCAGTCTAACCCTGAACCATGTGATCATCAGTCTAACCCTGAACCATGTGATCATCAATCCAACCCTGGACCATGTGATCATCAATCTAACCGTGAACAAGGTGATCATCAATATAACCCTTAAACAGGTGATCATCAATATAACCCTTAACGAAGTGATCATCAGGCTAACCCTGAACCAGGTGATCATTTGTCTAATCCTGAACCATGTGATCATCAATCCAACCCTGAACCATGTGATCATCAATGTAACCGTCAACCAGGTGATCATCAATATAACCCTTAACCAGGTGATCATGAGTCTAACCCTGAACCATATGATCATCAATCCAACCCTGAACCATGTGATCATCAATGTAACCGTGACCCAGGTGATCATCTATATAACCCTTAACCAGGTGATCATGAGTCTAACCCTGAACCATATGATCATCAATCCAACACTGAACCATGTGATCATCAATCCAACCCTGAACCATGTGATCATCAATGTAACCGTCAACCAGGTGATCATCAATATAACCCTTAAACAGGTGATCATCAGTCTAACCCTGAACCAGGTGATCATCAGTCTAATCTTGAACCATGTGATCATCAATCCAACCCTGAACCATGTGATCATCAATGTAACCGTGAACCAGGTGATCATCAATATAACCCTTAACGAAGTGATCATCAGTCCAATCCTGAACCATGTGATCATCATTCAGACCCTGAACCATGTGATCATCAGTCTAACCCTGAACCATGTGATCATCAGTCTAACCCTGAACCATGTGATCATCAATCCAACCCTGGACCATGTGATCATCAATCTAACCGTGAACAAGGTGATCATCAATATAACCCTTAAACAGGTGATCATCAATATAACCCTTAACGAAGTGATCATCAGGCTAACCCTGAACCAGGTGATCATTTGTCTAATCCTGAACCATGTGATCATCAATCCAACCCTGAACCATGTGATCATCAATGTAACCGTCAACCAGGTGATCATCAATA
Organism: Antennarius striatus; assembly: GCF_040054535.1. Taxonomy (NCBI): domain Eukaryota; kingdom Metazoa; phylum Chordata; class Actinopteri; order Lophiiformes; family Antennariidae; genus Antennarius; species Antennarius striatus. Next base: position 308,793 of record NC_090778.1, on the reverse strand, counting down.
TAACCCTTAACCAGGTGATCATGAGTCTAACCCTGAACCATATGATCATCAATCCAACCCTGAACCATGTGATCATCAATGTAACCGTGACCCAGGTGATCATCTATATAACCCTTAACCAGGTGATCATGAGTCTAACCCTGAACCATATGATCATCAATCCAACCCTGAACCATTTGATCATCAATGTAACCGTGAACCAGGTGATCATCAATATAACCCTTAACGAAGTGATCATCAGGCTAACCCTGAACCAGGTGATCATCAGTCTAATCCTGAACCATGTGATCATCAGGCAAATCCTGAACCATGTGATCATCAATGTAACCCTGAACCATGTGATCATCAATCTAACCGTGAACAAGGTGATCATCAATATAACCCTTGAACCAGGTGATCATCAGTCCAATCCTGAACCATGTGATCATCATTCAGACCCTGAACCATGTGATCATCAGTCTAACCCTGAACCATGTGATCATCAGTCTAACCCTGAACCATGTGATCATCAATCCAACGCTGGACCATGTGATCATCAATCTAACCGTGAACAAGGTGATCATCAATATAACCCTTAAACAGGTGATCATCAATATAACCCTTAACGAAGTGATCATCAGGCTAACCCTGAACCAGGTGATCATTTGTCTAATCCTGAACCATGTGATCATCAATCCAACCCTGAACCATGTGATCATCAATGTAACCGTCAACCAGGTGATCATCAATATAACCCTTAACCAGGTGATCATGAGTCTAACCCTGAACCATATGATCATCAATCCAACCCTGAACCATGTGATCATCAATGTAACCGTGACCCAGGTGATCATCTATATAACCCTTAACCAGGTGATCATGAGTCTAACCCTGAACCATATGATCATCAATCCAACACTGAACCATTTGATCATCAATGTAACCGTGAACCAGGTGATCATCAATATAACCCTTAACAAAGTGATCATCAGGCTAACCCTGAACCAGGTGATCATCAGTCTAATCCTGAACCATGTGATCATCAATCCAACCCTGAACCATGTGATCATCAATGTAACCGTCAACCAGGTGATCATCAATATAACCCTTAAACAGGTGATCATCAGTCTAACCCTGAACCAGGTGATCATCAGTCTAATCTTGAACCATGTGATCATCAATCCAACCCTGAACCATGTGATCATCAATGTAACCGTGAACCAGGTGATCATCAATATAACCCTTAACGAAGTGATCATCAGTCTAATCCTGGACCATGTGATCATCAATCCAACCCTGAACCATGTGATCATCAATGTAACCGTCAACCAGGTGATCATGAGTCTAACCCTGAACCATATGATCATCAATCCAACCCTGAACCATGTGATCATCAGGCAAATCCTGAACCATATGATCATCAATCCAACCCTGAACCATGTGATCATCAATCTAACCGTGAACCAGGTGATAATCAATCTAACCGTGAACCAGGTGATAATCAATGTGACCATGAACAATGTGATCATCAATCCAACCCTTAACCATGTGATCATCAATCTAACCCTGAACCATGTGATCATCAATCCAACCCTGAACAATGTGATCATCAGTCTAATCCTGAAACATGTGATCATTAATCCAACCCTGGACCATGTGATTATCAATCTAACCGTGAACAAGGTGATCATCAATATAACCCTTAAACAGGTGGTCATCAGTCTAACCCTGAACCAGGTGATCATCAGTCTAATCCTGAACCATGTGATCATCAATCCAACCCTCAACCATGTGATCATCAATGTAACCGTCAATCAGGTGATCATCAATATAACCCTTAACCAGGTGATCATCAGGCTAACCCTGAACCAGGTGATCATCAGTCTAATCCTGAACCATGTGATCATCAATTTAACCCTTAACCAGGTGATCATGAGTCTAACCCTGAACCATATGATCATCAATCCAACCCTGAACCATGTGATCATCAATGTAACCGTGAACCAGGTGGTCATCTATATAACCCTTAACCAGGTGATCATGAGTGTAACCCTGAACCATATGATCATCAATCCAACCCTGAACCATTTCATCATCAATGTAACCGTCAACCAGGTGATCATGAGTCTAACCCTGAATCATATGATCATCAATCCAACCCTGAACCATGTGATCATCAATGTAACCGTGAACCAGGTGATCATCTATATAACCCTTAACCAGGTGATTCTCAGTCTAATCTTGAACCATATGATCATCAATCCAACCCTGAACCATGTGATCATCAATCTAACCGTGAACCAGGTGATCATCAATATAACCCTTAACCAGGTGATCATCAGTCTAATCCTGAACCATGTGATCATCAGGCAAATCCTGAACAATGTGATCATCAATGTAACCCTGAACCATGTGATCATCAATCTAACCGTGAACAAGGTGATCATCAGTCTAACCCTGAACCAGGTGATCATCAGTCCAATCCTGAACCATGTGATCATCATTCAGACCCTGAACCATGTGATCATCAATCTAACCCTGAACCAGGTGATCATCAGTCTAACCCTGAACCATGTGATCATCAATCCAACCCTGAACCATGTGATCATCAAACTAACCCTGAACACTGTGATCATCAGTCTAACCCTGAACCATGTGATCATCAATCCAACCCTGGGCCATGTGATCATCAATCTAAACGTGAACAAGGTGATCATCAATATAACCCTTAAACAGGTGAACACCAGTCTAACCCTGAACCATGTGATCATCAATGTAACCGTGACCCAGGTGATCATCAATCTAAGCGTGAACCAGGTGATCATCAATATAACCCTTAACGACGTGATCATCAGGCTAACCCTGAACCAGGTGATCATTTGTCTAATCCTGAACCATGTGATCATCAATGTAACCGTCAACCAGGTGATCATCAATATAACCCTTAACCAGGTGATAATGAGTCTAACCCTGAACCATATGATCATCAATCCAACCCTGAACCATGTGATCATCAATGTAACCGTGAACCAGGTGGTCATCTATATAACCCTTAACCAGGTGATCATGAGTGTAACCCTGAACCATATGATCATCAATCCAACCCTGAACCATTTCATCATCAATGTAACCGTCAACCAGGTGATCATGAGTCTAACCCTGAATCATATGATCATCAATCCAACCCTGAACCATGTGATCATCAATGTAACCCTGAACCAGGTGATCATTTGTCTAATCCTGAACCAGGTGATCATCAATGTAACCGTCAACCAGGTGATCATCAATATGACCCTTAAGCAGGTGATCATGAGTCTAACCCTGAACCATATGATCATCAATCCAACCCTGAACCATGTGATCATCAATGTAACCGTGAACCAGGTGATCATCTATATAACCCTTAACCAGGTGATCATGAGTCTAACCCTGAACCATATGATCATCAATCCAACCCTGAACCATTTGATCATCAATGTAACAGTCAACCAGGTGATCATGAGTCTAACCCTGAACCATATGATCATCAATCCAACCCTGAACCATGTGATCATCAGGCGAATCCTGAACCATGTAATCATCAATGTAACCCTGAACGATGTGATCATCAATCTAACCGTGAACAAGGTGATCATCAATCTAACCCTGAACCATGTGATCATCAATCTAACCATGAACCAGGTGAACATCAGTCTAACCCTGAACCATGTGATCATCAATCCAACCCTGAACCATGTGATCATCAATGTAACCGTCAACCAGGTGATCATGAGTCTAACCCTGAACCATATGATCATCAATCCAACCCTGAACCATGTGATCATCAGGCAAATCCTGAACCATGTGATCATCAATGTAACCGTGACCCAGGTGATCATCTATATAACCCTTAACGAAGTGATCATCAGGCTAACCCTGAACCAGGTGATCATCAGTCTAATCCTGAACCATGTGATCATCAATCCAACCCTGAACCATGTGATCATCAATCTAAGCGTGAACCAGGTGATCATCAATATAACCCTTAACCAGGTGATCATCAGTCTAATCCTGAACCATGTGATCATCAGGCAAATCCTGAACCATGTGATCATCATTCAGACCCTGAACCATGTGATCATCAGTCTAACCCTGAACCATGTGATCATCAATCCAACCCTGGACCATGTGATCATCAATCTAACCGTGAACAAGGTGATCATCAATATAACCCTTAAACAGGTGATCATCAATATAACCCTTAACGAAGTGATCATCAGGCTAACCCTGAACCAGGTGATCATTTGTCTAATCCTGAACCATGTGATCATCAATCCAACCCTGAACCGTGTGATCATCAATGTAACCGTCAACCAGGTGATCATCAATATAACCCTTAACCAGGTGATCATGAGTCTAACCCTGAACCTTATGATCATCAATCCAACCCTGAACCATGTGATCATCAATGTAACCGTGACCCAGGTGATCATCTATATAACCCTTAACCAGGTGATCATGAGTCTAACCCTGAACCATATGATCATCAATCCAACCCTGAACCATTTGATCATCAATGTAACCGTGAACCAGGTGATCATCAATATAACCCTTAACGAAGTGATCATCAGGCTAACCCTGAACCAGGTGATCATCAGTCTAATCCTGAACCATGTGATCATCAATCCAACCCTGAACCATGTGATCATCAATGTAACCGTCAACCAGGTGATCATCAATATAACCCTTAAACAGGTGATCATCAGTCTAACCCTGAACCAGGTGATCATCAGTCTAATCCTGAACCATGTGATCATCAATCCAACCCTGAACCATGTGATCATCAATGTAACCGTGAACCAGGTGATCATCAATATAACCCTTAACGAAGTGATCATCAGTCTAATCCTGAACAATGTGATCATCAATCCAACCCTGAACCATGTGATCATCAATGTAACCGTCAACCAGGTGATCATGAGTCTAACCCTGAACCATATGATCATCAATCCAACCCTGAACCATGTGATCATCAGGCAAATCCTGAACCATGTGATCATCAATGTAACCGTGACCCAGGTGATCATCTATATAACCCTTAACGAATTGATCATCAGGCTAACCCTGAACCATGTGATCATCAATGTAACCCTGAACCATGTGATCATCAATCTAACCGTGAAAAAGGTGATCATCAATCTAACCCTGAACCATGTGATCATCAATCTAACCATGAACCAGGTGAACATCAGTCTAACCCTGAACCATGTGATCATCAATCTAACCCTGAACCCTGTGATCATCAGTCTAACCCTGAACCATGTGATCATCAATCCCACCCTGGGCCATGTGATCATCAATCTAAACCTGAACAAGGTGATCATCAATATAACCCTTAAACAGGTGATCATCAGTCTAACCCTGAACCAGGTGATCATCAGTCCAATCCTGAACCATGTCATCATCAATCCAACCCTGAACCATGTGATCATCAATCTAACCGTGAACCAGGTGATCATCAATATAACCCTTAACGACGTGATCATCAGGCTAACCCTGAACCAGGTGATCATTCGTCTAATCCTGAACCATTTCATCATCAATGTAACCGTCAACCAGGTGATCATGAGTCTAACCCTGAACCATATGATCATCAATCCAACCCTGAACCATGTGATCATCAATGTAACCCTGAACCAGGTGATCATTTGTCTAATCCTGAACCATGTGATCATCAATGTAACCGTCAACCAGGTGATCATCAATAAAACCCTTAACCAGGTGATCATGAGTCTAACCCTGAACCATATGATCATCAATCCAACCCTGAACCATTTGATCATCAATGTAACCGTCAACCAGGTGATCATGAGTCTAACCCTGAACCATATGATCATCAATCCAATCCTGAACCATGTGATCATCAATCCAATCCTGAACCAGGTGATCATCAATCTAACCGTGAACCAGGTGATCATCAATATAACCCTTAACGAGGTGATCATCAGGCTAACCTTGAACCAGGTGATCATCAGTCTAATCCTGAACCATGTGATCATCAATCCAACCCTGAACCATGTGATCATCAATGTAACCGTGACCCAGGTGATCATCTATATAACCCTTAAAGAAGTGATCATCAGGCTAACCCTGAACCAGGTGATCATCAGTCTAATCCTGAACCATGTGATCATAAATCCAACCCTGAACCATGTGATCATCAATCTAACCGTGAACCAGGTGATCATCAATATAACCCTCAACCAGGTGATCATCAGTCTAATCCTGAACCATGTGATCATCAGGCAAATCCTGAACCATGTGATCATCAATGTAACCCTGAACCATGTGATCATCAATCTAACCGTGAACAAGGTGATCATCAATATAACCCTTAAACAGGTGATCATCAGTCTAACCCTGAACCAGGTGATCATCAGTCCAATCCTGAACCATGTGATCATCATTCAGACCCTGAACCATGTGATCATCAGTCTAACCCTGAACCATGTGATCATCAGTCTAACCCTGAACCATGTGATCATCAATCCAACCCTGGACCATGTGATCATCAATCTAACCGTGAACAAGGTGATCATCAATATAACCCTTAAACAGGTGATCATCAATATAACCCTTAACGAAGTGATCATCAGGCTAACCCTGAACCAGGTGATCATTTGTCTAATCCTGAACCATGTGATCATCAATCCAACCCTGAACCATGTGATCATCAATGTAACCGTCAACCAGGTGATCATCAATATAACCCTTAACCAGGTGATCATGAGTCTAACCCTGAACCATATGATCATCAATCCAACCCTGAACCATGTGATCATCAATGTAACCGTGACCCAGGTGATCATCTATATAACCCTTAACCAGGTGATCATGAGTCTAACCCTGAACCATATGATCATCAATCCAACCCTGAATCATTTGATCATCAATGTAACCGTGAACCAGGTGATCATCAATATAACCCTTAACGAAGTGATCATCAGGCTAACCCTGAACCAGGTGATCATCAGTCTAATCCTGAACCATGTGATCATCAATCCAACCCTGAACCATGTGATCATCAATGTAACCGTCAACCAGGTGATCATGAATATAACCCTTAAACAGGTGATCATCAGTCTAACCCTGAACCAGGTGATCATCAGTCTAATCCTGAACCAGGTGATCATCAATCCAACCCTGAACCATGTGATCATCAATGTAACCGTGAACCAGGTGATCATCAATATAACCCTTAACGAAGTGATCATCAGTCTAATCCTGAACCATGTGATCATCAATCCAACCCTGAACCATGTGATCATCAATGTAACCGTCAACCAGGTGATCATGAGTCTAACCCTGAACCATATGATCATCAATCCAACCCTGAACCATGTGATCATCAGGCAAATCCTGAACCATGTGATCATCAATGTAACCGTGACCCAGGTGATCATCTATATAACCCTTAACGAAGTGATCATCAGGCTAACCCTGAACCAGGTGATCATCAGTCTAATCCTGAACCATGTGATCATCAATGTAACCCTGAACCATGTGATCATCAATCTAACCGTGAACAAGGTGATCATCAATATAACCCTTAACCAGGTGATCATCAGTCTAACCCTGAACCAGGTGATCATCAGTCCAATCCTGAACCATGTGATCATCATTCAGACCCTGAACCATGTGATCATCAGTCTAACCCTGAACCATGTGATCATCAGTCTAACCCTGAACCATGTGATCATCAATCCAACCCTGGACCATGTGATCATCAATCTAACCGTGAACAAGGTGATCATCAATATAACCCTTAAACAGGTGATCATCAATATAACCCTTAACGAAGTGATCATAAGGCTAATCCTGAACCATGTGATGATCAATCCAACCCTGAACCATGTGATCATCAATGTAACCGTCAACCAGGTGATCATCAATATAACCCTTAACCAGGTGATCATGAGTCTAACCCTGAACCATATGATCATCAATCCAACCCTGAACCATGTGATCATCAATGTAACCGTGACCCAGGTGATCATCTGTATAACCCTTAACCAGGTGATCATGAGTCTAACCCTGAACCATATGATCATCAATCCAACCCTGAACCATTTGATCATCAATGTAACCCTGAACCAGGTGATCATCAATATAACCCTTAACGAAGTGATCATCAGGCTAACCCTGAACCAGGTGATCATCAGTCTAATCCTGAACCATGTGATCATCAGGCAAATCCTGAACCATGTGATCATCAATGTAACCCTGAACCATGTGATCATCAATCTAACCGTGAACAAGGTGATCATCAATATAACCCTTAAACAGGTGATCATCAGTCTAACCTTGAACCAGGTGATCATCAGTCCAATCCTGAACCATGTGATCATCATTCAGACCCTGAACCATGTGATCATCAGTCTAACCCTGAACCATGTGATCATCAGTCTAACCCTGAACCATGTGATCATCAATCCAACCCTGGACCATGTGATCATCAATCTAACCGTGAACAAGGTGATCATCAATATAACCCTTAAACAGGTGATCATCAATATAACCCTTAACGAAGTGATCATCAGGCTAACCCTGAACCAGGTGATCATCAGTCTAATCCTGAACCATGTGATCATCAGGCAAATCCTGAACCATGTGATCATCAATGTAACCCTGAACCATGTGATCATCAATCTAACCGTGAACAAGGTGATCATCAATATAACCCTTGAACCAGGTGATCATCAGTCCAATCCTGAACCATGTGATCATCATTCAGACCCTGAACCATGTGATCATCAGTCTAACCCTGAACCATGTGATCATCAGTCTAACCCTGAACCATGTGATCATCAATCCAACGCTGGACCATGTGATCATCAATCTAACCGTGAACAAGGTGATCATCAATATAACCCTTAAACAGGTGATCATCAATATAACCCTTAACGAAGTGATCATCAGGCTAACCCTGAACCAGGTGATCATTTGTCTAATCCTGAACCATGTGATCATCAATCCAACCCTGAACCATGTGATCATCAATGTAACCGTCAACCAGGTGATCATCAATATAACCCTTAACCAGGTGATCATGAGTCTAACCCTGAACCATATGATCATCAATCCAACCCTGAACCATGTGATCATCAATGTAACCGTGACCCAGGTGATCATCTATATAACCCTTAACCAGGTGATCATGAGTCTAACCCTGAACCATATGATCATCAATCCAACACTGAACCATTTGATCATCAATGTAACCGTGAACCAGGTGATCATCAATATAACCCTTAACAAAGTGATCATCAGGCTAACCCTGAACCAGGTGATCATCAGTCTAATCCTGAACCATGTGATCATCAATCCAACCCTGAACCATGTGATCATCAATGTAACCGTCAACCAGGTGATCATCAATATAACCCTTAAACAGGTGATCATCAGTCGAACCCTGAACCAGGTGATCATCAGTCTAATCCTGAACCATGTGATCATCAATCCAACCCTGAACCATGTGATCATCAATGTAACCGTGAACCAGGTGATCATCAATATAACCCTTAACGAAGTGATCATCAGTCTAATCCTGGACCATGTGATCATCAATCCAACCCTGAACCATGTGATCATCAATGTAACCGTCAACCAGGTGATCATGAGTCTAACCCTGAACCATATGATCATCAATCCAACCCTGAACCATGTGATCATCAGGCAAATCCTGAACCATGTGATCATCAATGTAACCGTGACCCAGGTGATCATCTATATAACCCTTAACGAAGTGATCATCAGGCTAACCCTGAACCAGGTGATCATCAGTCTAATCCTGAACCATTTGATCATCAATCCAACCCTGAACCATGTGATCATCAATCTAACCGTGAACCAGGTGATCATCAATATAACCCTTAACCAGGTGATCATCAGTCTAATCCTGAACCATGTGATCATCAGGCAAATCCTGAACCATGTGATCATCAATGTAACCCTGAACCATGTGATCATCAGTCTAACCCTGAACCAGGTGATCATCAGTCCAATCCTGAACCATGTGATCATCATTCAGACCCTGAACCATGTGATCATCAGTCTAACCCTGAACCATGTGATCATCAGTCTAACCCTGAACCATGTGATCATCAATCCAACCCTGGACCATGTGATCATCAATCTAACCGTGAACAAGGTGATCATCAATATAACCCTTAAACAGGTGATCATCAATATAACCCTTAACGAAGTGATCATCAGGCTAACCCTGAACCAGGTGATCATTTGTCTAATCCTGAACCATGTGATCATCAATCCAACCCTGAACCATGTGATCATCAATGTAACCGTCAACCAGGTGATCATCAATATAACCCTTAACCAGGTGATCATGAGTCTAACCCTGAACCATATGATCATCAATCCAACCCTGAACCATGTGATCATCAATGTAACCGTGACCCAGGTGATCATCTATATAACCCTTAACCAGGTGATCATGAGTCTAACCCTGAACCATATGATCATCAATCCAACCCTGAACCATTTGATCATCAATGTAACCGTGAACCAGGTGATCATCAATATAACCCTTAACAAAGTGATCATCAGGCTAACCCTGAACCAGGTGATCATCAGTCTAATCCTGAACCATGTGATCATCAGGCAAATCCTGAACCATGTGATCATCAATGTAACCCTGAACCATGTGATCATCAATCTAACCGTGAACAAGGTGATCATCAATATAACCCTTAACGAAGTGATCATCAGGCTAACCCTGAACCAGGTGATCATCAGTCTAATCCTGAACCATGTGATCATCAATGTAACCCTGAACCATGTGATCATCAATCTAACCGTGAACAAGGTGATCATCAATATAACCCTTAACCAGGTGATCATCAGTCTAACCCTGAACCAGGTGATCATCAGTCCAATCCTGAACCATGTGATCATCATTCAGACCCTGAACCATGTGATCATCAGTCTAACCCTGAACCATGTGATCATCAGTCTAACCCTGAACCATGTGATCATCAATCCAACCCTGGACCATGTGATCATCAATCTAACCGTGAACAAGGTGATCATCAATATAACCCTTAAACAGGTGATCATCAATATAACCCTTAACGAAGTGATCATCAGGCTAACCCTGAACCAGGTGATCATTTGTCTAATCCTGAACCATGTGATCATCAATCCAACCCTGAACCATGTGATCATCAATGTAACCGTCAACCAGGTGATCATCAATATTACCCTTAACCAGGTGATCATGAGTCTAACCCTGAACCATATGATCATCAATCCAACCCTGAACCATGTGATCATCAATGTAACCGTGACCCAGGTGATCATCTATATAACCCTTAACCAGGTGATCATGAGTCTAACCCTGAACCATTTGATCATCAATGTAACCCTGAACCAGGTGATCATCAATATAACCTTTAACGAAGTGATCATCAGGCTAACCCTGAACCAGGTGATCATCAGTCTAATCCTGAACCATGTGATCATCAGGCAAATCCTGAACCATGTGATCATCAATGTAACCCTGAACCATGTGATCATCAATCTAACCGTGAACAAGGTGATCATCAATATAACCCTTAAACAGGTGATCATCAGTCTAACCTTGAACCAGGTGATCATCAGTCCAATCCTGAACCATGTGATCATCATTCAGACCCTGAACCATGTGATCATCAGTCTAACCCTGAACCATGTGATCATCAGTCTAACCCTGAACCATGTGATCATCAATCCAACCCTGGACCATGTGATCATCAATCTAACCGTGAACAAGGTGATCATCAATATAACCCTTAAACAGGTGATCATCAATATAACCCTTAACGAAGTGATCATCAGGCTAACCCTGAACCAGGTGATCATCAGTCTAATCCTGAACCATGTGATCATCAGGCAAATCCTGAACCATGTGATCATCAATGTAACCCTGAACCATGTGATCATCAATCTAACCGTGAACAAGGTGATCATCAATATAACCCTTGAACCAGGTGATCATCAGTCCAATCCTGAACCATGTGATCATCATTCAGACCCTGAACCATGTGATCATCAGTCTAACCCTGAACCATGTGATCATCAGTCTAACCCTGAACCATGTGATCATCAATCCAACCCTGGACCATGTGATCATCAATCTAACCGTGAACAAGGTGATCATCAATATAACCCTTAAACAGGTGATCATCAATATAACCCTTAACGAAGTGATCATCAGGCTAACCCTGAACCAGGTGATCATTTGTCTAATCCTGAACCATGTGATCATCAATCCAACCCTGAACCATGTGATCATCAATGTAACCGTCAACCAGGTGATCATCAATATAACCCTTAACCAGGTGATCATGAGTCTAACCCTGAACCATATGATCATCAATCCAACCCTGAAACATGTGATCATCAATGTAACCGTGACCCAGGTGATCATCTATATAACCCTTAACCAGGTGATCATGAGTCTAACCCTGAACCATATGATCATCAATCCAACACTGAACCATGTGATCATCAATCCAACCCTGAACCATGTGATCATCAATGTAACCGTCAACCAGGTGATCATCAATATAACCCTTAAACAGGTGATCATCAGTCTAACCCTGAACCAGGTGATCATCAGTCTAATCTTGAACCATGTGATCATCAATCCAACCCTGAACCATGTGATCATCAATGTAACCGTGAACAAGGTGATCATCAATATAACCCTTAACGAAGTGATCATCAGTCCAATCCTGAACCATGTGATCATCATTCAGACCCTGAACCATGTGATCATCAGTCTAACCCTGAACCATGTGATCATCAGTCTAACCCTGAACCATGTGATCATCAATCCAACCCTGGACCATGTGATCATCAATCTAACCGTGAACAAGGTGATCATCAATATAACCCTTAAACAGGTGATCATCAATATAACCCTTAACGAAGTGATCATCAGGCTAACCCTGAACCAGGTGATCATTTGTCTAATCCTGAACCATGTGATCATCAATCCAACCCTGAACCATGTGATCATCAATGTAACCGTCAACCAGGTGATCATCAATATAACCCTTAACCAGGTGATCATGAGTCTAACCCTGAACCATATGATCATCAATCCAACCCTGAACCATGTGATCATCAATGTAACCGTGACCCAGGTGATCATCTATATAACCCTTAACCAGGTGATCATGAGTCTAACCCTGAACCATATGATCATCAATCCAACCCTGAACCATTTGATCATCAATGTAACCGTGAACCAGGTGATCATCAATATAACCCTTAACGAAGTGATCATCAGGCTAACCCTGAACCAGGTGATCATCAGTCTAATCCTGAACCATGTGATCATCAGGCAAATCCTGAACCATGTGATCATCAATGTAACCCTGAACCATGTGATCATCAATCTAACCGTGAACAAGGTGATCATCAATATAACCCTTGAACCAGGTGATCATCAGTCCAATCCTGAACCATGTGATCATCATTCAGACCCTGAACCATGTGATCATCAGTCTAACCCTGAACCATGTGATCATCAGTCTAACCCTGAACCATGTGATCATCAATCCAACGCTGGACCATGTGATCATCAATCTAACCGTGAACAAGGTGATCATCAATATAACCCTTAAACAGGTGATCATCAATATAACCCTTAACGAAGTGATCATCAGGCTAACCCTGAACCAGGTGATCATTTGTCTAATCCTGAACCATGTGATCATCAATCCAACCCTGAACCATGTGATCATCAATGTAACCGTCAACCAGGTGATCATCAATATAACCCTTAACCAGGTGATCATGAGTCTAACCCTGAACCATATGATCATCAATCCAACCCTGAACCATGTGATCATCAATGTAACCGTGACCCAGGTGATCATCTATATAACCCTTAACCAGGTGATCATGAGTCTAACCCTGAACCATATGATCATCAATCCAACACTGAACCATTTGATCATCAATGTAACCGTGAACCAGGTGATCATCAATATAACCCTTAACAAAGTGATCATCAGGCTAACCCTGAACCAGGTGATCATCAGTCTAATCCTGAACCATGTGATCATCAATCCAACCCTGAACCATGTGATCATCAATGTAACCGTCAACCAGGTGATCATCAATATAACCCTTAAACAGGTGATCATCAGTCTAACCCTGAACCAGGTGATCATCAGTCTAATCTTGAACCATGTGATCATCAATCCAACCCTGAACCATGTGATCATCAATGTAACCGTGAACCAGGTGATCATCAATATAACCCTTAACGAAGTGATCATCAGTCTAATCCTGGACCATGTGATCATCAATCCAACCCTGAACCATGTGATCATCAATGTAACCGTCAACCAGGTGATCATGAGTCTAACCCTGAACCATATGATCATCAATCCAACCCTGAACCATGTGATCATCAGGCAAATCCTGAACCATGTGATCATCAATGTAACCGTGACCCAGGTGATCATCTATATAACCCTTAACGAAGTGATCATCAGGCTAACCCTGAACCAGGTGATCATCAGTCTAATCCTGAACCATGTGATCATCAATCCAACCCTGAACCATGTGATCATCAATCTAACCGTGAACCAGGTGATCATCAATATAACCCTTAACCAGGTGATCATCAGTCTAATCCTGAACCATGTGATCATCAGGCAAATCCTGAACCATGTGATCATCAATGTAACCCTGAACCATGTGATCATCAGTCTAACCCTGAACCAGGTGATCATCAGTCCAATCCTGAACCATGTGATCATCATTCAGACCCTGAACCATGTGATCATCAGTCTAACCCTGAACCATGTGATCATCAGTCTAACCCTGAACCATGTGATCATCAATCCAACCCTGGACCATGTGATCATCAATCTAACCGTGAACAAGGTGATCATCAATATAACCCTTAAACAGGTGATCATCAATATAACCCTTAACGAAGTGATCATCAATGTAACCGTGAACCAGGTGATCATCAATATAACCCTTAACGAAGTGATCATCAGGCTAACCCTGAACCAGGTGATCATCAGTCTAATCCTGAACCATGTGATCATCAGGCAAATCCTGAACCATGTGATCATCAATATAACCCTTAACGATGTGATCATCAATGTAACCGTGACCCAGGTGATCATCTATATAACCCTTAACCAGGTGATCATGAGTCTAACCCTGAACCATATGATCATCAATCCAACACTGAACCATTTGATCATCAATGTAACCGTGAACCAGGTGATCATCAATATAACCCTTAACAAAGTGATCATCAGGCTAACCCTGAACCAGGTGATCATCAGTCTAATCCTGAACCATGTGATCATCAATCCAACCCTGAACCATGTGATCATCAATGTAACCGTCAACCAGGTGATCATCAATATAACCCTTAAACAGGTGATCATCAGTCTAACCCTGAACCATGTGATCATCAATGTAACCGTGAACCAGGTGATCATCAATATAACCCTTAACGAAGTGATCATCAGTCTAATCCTGGACCATGTGATCATCAATCCAACCCTGAACCATGTGATCATGAGTCTAACCCTGAACCATATGATCATCAATCCAACCCTGAACCATGTGATCATCAGGCAAATCCTGAACCATGTGATCATCAATGTAACCGTGACCCAGGTGATCATCTATATAACCCTTAACGAAGTGATCATCAGGCTAACCCTGAACCAGGTGATCATCAGTCTAATCCTGAACCATGTGATCATCAATCCAACCCTGAACCATGTGATCATCAATCTAACCGTGAACCAGGTGATCATCAATATAACCCTTAACCAGGTGATCATCAGTCTAATCCTGAACCATGTGATCATCAGGCAAATCCTGAACCATGTGATCATCAATGTAACCCTGAACCATGTGATCATCAGTCTAACCCTGAACCAGGTGATCATCAGTCCAATCCTGAACCATGTGATCATCATTCAGACCCTGAACCATGTGATCATCAGTCTAACCCTGAACCATGTGATCATCAGTCTAACCCTGAACCATGTGATCATCAATCCAACCCTGGACCATGTGATCATCAATCTAACCGTGAACAAGGTGATCATCAATATAACCCTTAAACAGGTGATCATCAATATAACCCTTAACGAAGTGATCATCAATGTAACCGTGAACCAGGTGATCATCAATATAACCCTTAACGAAGTGATCATCAGGCTAACCCTGAACCAGGTGATCATCAGTCTAATCCTGAACCATGTGATAATCAGGCAAATCCTGAACCATGTGATCATCAATGTAACCCTGAACCATGTGATCATCAATCTAACCGTGAACAAGGTGATCATCAATATAACCCTTAAACAGGTGATCATCAGTCTAACCTTGAACCAGGTGATCATCAGTCCAATCCTGAACCATGTGATCATCATTCAGACCCTGAACCATGTGATCATCAGTCTAACCCTGAACCATGTGATCATCAGTCTAACCCTGAACCATGTGATCATCAATCCAACCCTGGACCATGTGATCATCAATCTAACCGTGAACAAGGTGATCATCAATATAACCCTTAAACAGGTGATCATCAATATAACCCTTAACGAAGTGATCATCAGGCTAACCCTGAACCAGGTGATCATTTGTCTAATCCTGAACCATGTGATCATCAATCCAACCCTGAACCATGTGATCATCAATGTAACCGTCAACCAGGTGATCATCAATATAACCCTTAACCAGGTGATCATGAGTCTAACCCTGAACCATATGATCATCAATCCAACCCTGAACCATGTGATCATCAATGTAACCGTGACCCAGGTGATCATCTATATAACCCTTAACCAGGTGATCATGAGTCTAACCCTGAACCATATGATCATCAATTCAACCCTGAACCATTTGATCATCAATGTAACCGTGAACCAGGTGATCATCAATATAACCCTTAACGAAGTGATCATCAGGCTAACCCTGAACCAGGTGATCATCAGTCTAATCCTGAACCATGTGATCATCAGGCAAATCCTGAACCATGTGATCATCAATGTAACCCTGAACCATGTGATCATCAATCTAACCGTGAACAAGGTGATCATCAATATAACCCTTAAACAGGTGATCATCAGTCTAACCCTGAACCAGGTGATCATCAGTCCAATCCTGAACCATGTGATCATCATTCAGACCCTGAACCATGTGATCATCAGTCTAACCCTGAACCATGTGATCATCAGTCTAACCCTGAACCATGTGATCATCAATCCAACCCTGGACCATGTGATCATCAATCTAACCGTGAACAAGGTGATCATCAATATAACCCTTAAACAGGTGATCATCAATATAACCCTTAACGAAGTGATCATCAGGCTAACCCTGAACCAGGTGATCATTTGTCTAATCCTGAACCATGTGATCATCAATCCAACCCTGAACCATGTGATCATCAATGTAACCGTCAACCAGGTGATCATCAATATAACCCTTAACCAGGTGATCATGAGTCTAACCCTGAACCATATGATCATCAATCCAACCCTGAACCATGTGATCATCAATGTAACCGTGACCCAGGTGATCATCTATATAACCCTTAACCAGGTGATCATGAGTCTAACCCTGAACCATATGATCATCAATCCAACCCTGAACCATTTGATCATCAATGTAACCGTCAACCAGGTGATCATCAATATAACCCTTAACCAGGTGATCATGAGTCTAGCCCTGAACCATATGATCATCAATCCAACCCTGAACCATGTGATCATCAATGTAACCGTGACCCAGGTGATCATCTATATAACCCTTAACCAGGTGATCATGAGTCTAACCCTGAACCATATGATCATCAATCCAACCCTGAACCATTTGATCATCAATGTAACCGTGAACCAGGTGATCATCAATATAACCCTTAACGAAGTGATCATCAGGCTAACCCTGAACCAGGTGATCATCAGTCTAATCCTGAACCATGTGATCATCAATCCAACCCTGAACCATGTGATCATCAATGTAACCGTCAACCACGTGATCATCAATATAACCCTTAAACAGGTGATCATCAGTCTAACCCTGAACCAGGTGATCATCAGTCTAATCCTGAACCATGTGATCATCAATCCAACCCTGAACCATGTGATCATCAATGTAACCGTGAACCAGGTGATCATCAATATAACCCTTAACGAAGTGATCATCAGTCTAATCCTGAACCATGTGATCATCAATCCAACCCTGAACCATGTGATCATCAATGTAACCGTCAACCAGGTGATCATGAGTCTAACCCTGAACCATATGATCATCAATCCAACCCTGAACCATGTGATCATCAGGCAAATCCTGAACCATGTGATCATCAATGTAACCGTGACCCAGGTGATCATCTATATAACCCTTAACGAATTGATCATCAGGCTAACCCTGAACCATGTGATCATCAATGTAACCCTGAACCATGTGATCATCAATCTAACCGTGAAAAAGGTGATCATCAATCTAACCCTGAACCATGTGATCATCAATGTAACCATGAACCAGGTGAACATCAGTCTAACCCTGAACCATGTGATCATCAATCTAACCCTGAACCCTGTGATCATCAGTCTAACCCTGAACCTTGTGATCATCAATCCCACCCTGGGCCATGTGATCATCAATCTAAACCTGAACAAGGTGATCATCAATATAACCCTTAAACAGGTGATCATCAGTCTAACCCTGAACCAGGTGATCATCAGTCCAATCCTGAACCATGTCATCATCAATCCAACCCTGAACCATGTGATCATCAATCTAACCGTGAACCAGGTGATCATCAATATAACCCTTAACGACGTGATCATCAGGCTAACCCTGAACCAGGTGATCATTCGTCTAATCCTGAACCATTTCATCATCAATGTAACCGTCAACCAGGTGATCATGAGTCTAACCCTGAACCATATGATCATCAATCCAACCCTGAACCATGTGATCATCAATGTAACCCTGAACCAGGTGATCATTTGTCTAATCCTGAACCATGTGATCATCAATGTAACCGTCAACCAGGTGATCATCAATAAAACCCTTAACCAGGTGATCATGAGTCTAACCCTGAACCATATGATCATCAATCCAACCCTGAACCATGTGATCATCAATGTAACCGTGAACCAGGTGATCATCTATATAACCCTTAACCAGGTGATCATGAGTCTAACCCTGAACCATATGATCATCAATCCAACCCTGAACCATTTGATCATCAATGTAACCGTCAACCAGGTGATCATGAGTCTAACCCTGAACCATATGATCATCAATCCAATCCTGAACCATGTGATCATCAATCCAATCCTGAACCAGGTGATCATCAATCTAACCGTGAACCAGGTGATCATCAATATAACCCTTAACGAGGTGATCATCAGGCTAACCCTGAACCAGGTGATCATCAGTCTAATCCTGAACCATGTGATCATCAATCCAACCCTGAACCATGTGATCATCAATGTAACCGTGACCCAGGTGATCATCTATATAACCCTTAACGAAGTGATCATCAGGCTAACCCTGAACCAGGTGATCATCAGTCTAATCCTGAACCATGTGATCATAAATCCAACCCTGAACCATGTGATCATCAATCTAACCGTGAACCAGGTGATCATCAATATAACCCTCAACCAGGTGATCATCAGTCTAATCCTGAACCATGTGATCATCAGGCAAATCCTGAACCATGTGATCATCAATGTAACCCTGAACCATGTGATCATCAATCTAACCGTGAACAAGGTGATCATCAATATAACCCTTAAACAGGTGATCATCAGTCTAACCCTGAACCAGGTGATCATCAGTCCAATCCTGAACCATGTGATCATCATTCAGACCCTGAACCATGTGATCATCAGTCTAACCCTGAACCATGTGATCATCAGTCTAACCCTGAACCATGTGATCATCAATCCAACCCTGGACCATGTGATCATCAATCTAACCGTGAACAAGGTGATCATCAATATAACCCTTAAACAGGTGATCATCAATATAACCCTTAACGAAGTGATCATCAGGCTAACCCTGAACCAGGTGATCATTTGTCTAATCCTGAACCATGTGATCATCAATCCAACCCTGAACCATGTGATCATCAATGTAACCGTCAACCAGGTGATCATCAATATAACCCTTAACCAGGTGATCATGAGTCTAACCCTGAACCATATGATCATCAATCCAACCCTGAACCATGTGATCATCAATGTAACCGTGACCCAGGTGATCATCTATATAACCCTTAACCAGGTGATCATGAGTCTAACCCTGAACCATATGATCATCAATCCAACCCTGAATCATTTGATCATCAATGTAACCGTGAACCAGGTGATCATCAATATAACCCTTAACGAAGTGATCATCAGGCTAACCCTGAACCAGGTGATCATCAGTCTAATCCTGAACCATGTGATCATCAATCCAACCCTGAACCATGTGATCATCAATGTAACCGTCAACCAGGTGATCATGAATATAACCCTTAAACAGGTGATCATCAGTCTAACCCTGAACCAGGTGATCATCAGTCTAATCCTGAACCAGGTGATCATCAATCCAACCCTGAACCATGTGATCATCAATGTAACCGTGAACCAGGTGATCATCAATATAACCCTTAACGAAGTGATCATCAGTCTAATCCTGAACCATGTGATCATCAATCCAACCCTGAACCATGTGATCATCAATGTAACCGTCAACCAGGTGATCATGAGTCTAACCCTGAACCATATGATCATCAATCCAACCCTGAACCATGTGATCATCAGGCAAATCCTGAACCATGTGATCATCAATGTAACCGTGACCCAGGTGATCATCTATATAACCCTTAACGAAGTGATCATCAGGCTAACCCTGAACCAGGTGATCATCAGTCTAATCCTGAACCATGTGATCATCAATGTAACCCTGAACCATGTGATCATCAATCTAACCGTGAACAAGGTGATCATCAATATAACCCTTAACCAGGTGATCATCAGTCTAACCCTGAACCAGGTGATCATCAGTCCAATCCTGAACCATGTGATCATCATTCAGACCCTGAACCATGTGATCATCAGTCTAACCCTGAACCATGTGATCATCAGTCTAACCCTGAACCATGTGATCATCAATCCATCCCTGGACCATGTGATCATCAATCTAACCGTGAACAAGGTGATCATCAATATAACCCTTAAACAGGTGATCATCAATATAACCCTTAACGAAGTGATCATAAGGCTAACCCTGAACCAGGTGATCATTTGTCTAATCCTGAACCATGTGATCATCAATCCAACCCTGAACCATGTGATCATCAATGTAACCGTCAACCAGGTGATCATCAATATAACCCTTAACCAGGTGATCATGAGTCTAACCCTGAACCATATGATCATCAATCCAACCCTGAACCATGTGATCATCAATGTAACCGGAACCCAGGTGATCATCTATATAACCCTTAACCAGGTGATCATGAGTCTAACCCTGAACCATATGATCATCAATCCAACCCTGAACCATTTGATCATCAATGTAACCCTGAACCAGGTGATCATCAATATAACCCTTAACGAAGTGATCATCAGGCTAACCCTGAACCAGGTGATCATCAGTCTAATCCTGAACCATGTGATCATCAGGCAAATCCTGAACCATGTGATCATCAATGTAACCCTGAACCATGTGATCATCAATCTAACCGTGAACAAGGTGATCATCAATATAACCCTTAAACAGGTGATCATCAGTCTAACCTTGAACCAGGTGATCATCAGTCCAATCCTGAACCATGTGATCATCATTCAGACCCTGAACCATGTGATCATCAGTCTAACCCTGAACCATGTGATCATCAGTCTAACCCTGAACCATGTGATCATCAATCCAACCCTGGACCATGTGATCATCAATCTAACCGTGAACAAGGTGATCATCAATATAACCCTTAAACAGGTGATCATCAATATAACCCTTAACGAAGTGATCATCAGGCTAACCCTGAACCATGTGATCATCAGGCAAATCCTGAACCATGTCATCATCAGGCAAATCCTGAACCATGTGATCATCAATGTAACCCTGAACCATGTGATCATCAATCTAACCGTGAACAAGGTGATCATCAATATAACCCTTGAACCAGGTGATCATCAGTCCAATCCTGAACCATGTGATCATCATTCAGACCCTGAACCATGTGATCATCAGTCTAACCCTGAACCATGTGATCATCAGTCTAACCCTGAACCATGTGATCATCAATCCAACCCTGGACCATGTGATCATCAATCTAACCGTGAACAAGGTGATCATCAATATAACCCTTAAACAGGTGATCATCAATATAACCCTTAACGAAGTGATCATCAGGCTAACCCTGAACCAGGTGATCATTTGTCTAATCCTGAACCATGTGATCATCAATCCAACCCTGAACCATGTGATCATCAATGTAACCGTCAACCAGGTGATCATCAATATAACCCTTAACCAGGTGATCATGAGTCTAACCCTGAACCATATGATCATCAATCCAACCCTGAACCATGTGATCATCAATGTAACCGTGACCCAGGTGATCATTTATATAACCCTTAACCAGGTGATCATGAGTCTAACCCTGAACCATATGATCATCAATCCAACACTGAACCATTTGATCATCAATGTAACCCTGAACCATGTGATCATCAATATAACCGTGAACAAGGTGATCATCAATATAACCCTTAACCAGGTGATCATCAGTCTAACCCTGAACCAGGTGATCATCAGTCCAATCCTGAACCATGTGATCATCATTCAGACCCTGAACCATGTGATCATCAGTCTAACCCTGAACCATGTGATCATCAGTCTAACCCTGAACCATGTGATCATCAATCCATCCCTGGACCATGTGATCATCAATCTAACCGTGAACAAGGTGATCATCAATATAACCCTTAAACAGGTGATCATCAATATAACCCTTAACGAAGTGATCATAAGGCTAACCCTGAACCAGGTGATCATTTGTCTAATCCTGAACCATGTGATCATCAATCCAACCCTGAACCATGTGATCATCAATGTAACCGTCAACCAGGTGATCATCAATATAACCCTTAACCAGGTGATCATGAGTCTAACCCTGAACCATATGATCATCAATCCAACCCTGAACCATGTGATCATCAATGTAACCGGAACCCAGGTGATCATCTATATAACCCTTAACCAGGTGATCATGAGTCTAACCCTGAACCACATGATCATCAATCCAACCCTGAACCATTTGATCATCAATGTAACCCTGAACCAGGTGATCATCAATATAACCCTTAACGAAGTGATCATCAGGCTAACCCTGAACCAGGTGATCATCAGTCTAATCCTGAACCATGTGATCATCAGGCAAATCCTGAACCATGTGATCATCAATGTAACCCTGAACCATGTGATCATCAATCTAACCGTGAACAAGGTGATCATCAATATAACCCTTAAACAGGTGATCATCAGTCTAACCTTGAACCAGGTGATCATCAGTCCAATCCTGAACCATGTGATCATCATTCAGACCCTGAACCATGTGATCATCAGTCTAACCCTGAACCATGTGATCATCAGTCTAACCCTGAACCATGTGATCATCAATCCAACCCTGGACCATGTGATCATCAATCTAACCGTGAACAAGGTGATCATCAATATAACCCTTAAACAGGTGATCATCAATATAACCCTTAACGAAGTGATCATCAGGCTAACCCTGAACCATGTGATCATCAGGCAAATCCTGAACCATGTCATCATCAGGCAAATCCTGAACCATGTGATCATCAATGTAACCCTGAACCATGTGATCATCAATCTAACCGTGAACAAGGTGATCATCAATATAACCCTTGAACCAGGTGATCATCAGTCCAATCCTGAACCATGTGATCATCATTCAGACCCTGAACCATGTGATCATCAGTCTAACCCTGAACCATGTGATCATCAGTCTAACCCTGAACCATGTGATCATCAATCCAACCCTGGACCATGTGATCATCAATCTAACCGTGAACAAGGTGATCATCAATATAACCCTTAAACAGGTGATCATCAATATAACCCTTAAACAGGTGATCATCAATATAACCCTTAACGAAGTGATCATCAGGCTAACCCTGAACCAGGTGATCATTTGTCTAATCCTGAACCATGTGATCATCAATCCAACCCTGAACCATGTGATCATCAATGTAACCGTCAACCAGGTGATCATCAATATAACCCTTAACCAGGTGATCATGAGTCTAACCCTGAACCATATGATCATCAATCCAACCCTGAACCATGTGATCATCAATGTAACCGTGACCCAGGTGATCATCTATATAACCCTTAACCAGGTGATCATGAGTCTAACCCTGAACCATATGATCATCAATCCAACACTGAACCATTTGATCATCAATGTAACCGTGAACCAGGTGATCATCAATATAACCCTTAACAAAGTGATCATCAGGCTAACCCTGAACCAGGTGATCATCAGTCTAATCCTGAACCATGTGATCATCAATCCAACCCTGAACCATGTGATCATCAATGTAACCGTCAACCAGGTGATCATCAATATAACCCTTAAACAGGTGATCATCAGTCTAACCCTGAACCAGGTGATCATCAGTCTAATCCTGAACCATGTGATCATCAATCCAACCCTGAACCATGTGATCATCAATGTAACCGTGAACCAGGTGATCATCAATATAACCCTTAACGAAGTGATCATCAGTCTAATCCTGGACCATGTGATCATCAATCCAACCCTGAACCATGTGATCATCAATGTAACCGTCAACCAGGTGATCATGAGTCTAACCCTGAACCATATGATCATCAATCCAACCCTGAACCATGTGATCATCAGGCAAATCCTGAACCATGTGATCATCAATGCAACCGTGACCCAGGTGATCATCTATATAACCCTTAACGAAGTGATCATCAGGCTAACCCTGAACCAGGTGATCATCAGTCTAATCCTGAACCATGTGATCATCAATCCAACCCTGAACCATGTGATCATCAATCTAACCGTGAACCAGGTGATCATCAATATAACCCTTAACCAGGTGATCATCAGTCTAATCCTGAACCATGTGATCATCAGGCAAATCCTGAACCATGTGATCATCAATGTAACCCTGAACCATGTGATCATCAGTCTAACCCTGAACCAGGTGATCATCAGTCCAATCCTGAACCATGTGATCATCATTCAGACCCTGAACCATGTGATCATCAGTCTAACCCTGAACCATGTGATCATCAGTCTAACCCTGAACCATGTGATCATCAATCCAACCCTGGACCATGTGATCATCAATCTAACCGTGAACAAGGTGATCATCAATATAACCCTTAAACAGGTGATCATCAATATAACCCTTAACGAAGTGATCATCAGGCTAACCCTGAACCAGGTGATCATTTGTCTAATCCTGAACCATGTGATCATCAATCCAACCCTGAACCATGTGATCATCAATGTAACCGTCAACCAGGTGATCATCAATATAACCCTTAACCAGGTGATCATGAGTCTAACCCTGAACCATATGATCATCAATCCAACCCTGAACCATGTGATCATCAATGTAACCGTGACCCAGGTGATCATCTATAGAACCCTTAACCAGGTGATCATGAGTCTAACCCTGAACCATATGATCATCAATCCAACCCTGAACCATTTGATCATCAATGTAACCGTGAACCAGGTGATCATCAATATAACCCTTAACGAAGTGATCATCAGGCTAACCCTGAACCAGGTGATCATCAGTCTAATCCTGAACCATGTGATCATCAGGCAAATCCTGAACCATGTGATCATCAATGTAACCCTGAACCATGTGATCATCAATCTAACCGTGAACAAGGTGATCATCAATATAACCCTTAAACAGGTGATCATCAGTCTAACCCTGAACCAGGTGATCATCAGTCCAATCCTGAACCATGTGATCATCATTCAGACCCTGAACCATGTGATCATCAGTCTAACCCTGAACCATGTGATCATCAGTCTAACCCTGAACCATGTGATCATCAATCCAACCCTGGACCATGTGATCATCAATCTAACCGTGAACAAGGTGATCATCAATATAACCCTTAAACAGGTGATCATCAATATAACCCTTAACGAAGTGATCATCAGGCTAACCCTGAACCAGGTGATCATTTGTCTAATCCTGAACCATGTGATCATCAATCCAACCCTGAACCATGTGATCATCAATGTAACCGTCAACCAGGTGATCATCAATATAACCCTTAACCAGGTGATCATGAGTCTAACCCTGAACCATATGATCATCAATCCAACCCTGAACCATGTGATCATCAATGTAACCGTGACCCAGGTGATCATCTATATAACCCTTAACCAGGTGATCATGAGTCTAACCCTGAACCATATGATCATCAATCCAACCCTGAACCATTTGATCATCAATGTAACCGTGAACCAGGTGATCATCAATATAACCCTTAACGAAGTGATCATCAGGCTAACCCTGAACCAGGTGATCATCAGTCTAATCCTGAACCATGTGATCATCAGGCAAATCCTGAACCATGTGATCATCAATCTAACCGTGAACAAGGTGATCATCAATATAACCCTTAAACAGGTGATCATCAATCTAACCGTGAACCAGGTGATCATCAATATAACCCTTAACCAGGTGATCATCAGTCTAATCCTGAACCATGTGATCATCAGGCAAATCCTGAACCATGTGATCATCAATGTAACCCTGAACCATGTGATCATCAGTCTAACCCTGAACCAGGTGATCATCAGTCCAATCCTGAACCATGTGATCATCATTCAGACCCTGAACCATGTGATCATCAGTCTAACCCTGAACCATGTGATCATCAGTCTAACCCTGAACCATGTGATCATCAATCCAACCCTGGACCATGTGATCATCAATCTAACCGTGAACAAGGTGATCATCAATATAACCCTTAAACAGGTGATCATCAATATAACCCTTAACGAAGTGATCATCAGGCTAACCCTGAACCAGGTGATCATTTGTCTAATCCTGAACCATGTGATCATCAATCCAACCCTGAACCATGTGATCATCAATGTAACCGTCAACCAGGTGATCATAAATATAACCCTTAACCAGGTGATCATGAGTCTAACCCTGAACCATATGATCATCAATCCAACCCTGAACCATGTGATCATCAATGTAACCGTGACCCAGGTGATCATCTATATAACCCTTAACCAGGTGATCATGAGTCTAACCCTGAACCATTTGATCATCAATCCAACCCTGAACCATTTGATCATCAATGTAACCGTGAACCAGGTGATCATCAATATAACCCTTAACGAAGTGATCATCAGGCTAACCCTGAACCAGGTGATCATCAGTCTAATCCTGAACCATGTGATCATCAGGCAAATCCTGAACCATGTGATCATCAATGTAACCCTGAACCATGTGATCATCAATCTAACCGTGAACAAGGTGATCATCAATATAACCCTTAAACAGGTGATCATCAGTCTAACCTTGAACCAGGTGATCATCAGTCTAACCCTGAACCATGTGATCATCAATCCAACCCTGGACCATGTGATCATCAATCTAACCGTGAACAAGGTGATCATCAATATAACCCTTAAACAGGTGATCATCAATATAACCCTTAACGAAGTGATCATCAGGCTAACCCTGAACCAGGTGATCATCAGTCTAATCCTGAACCATGTGATCATCAGGCAAATCCTGAACCATGTGATCATCAATGTAACCCTGAACCATGTGATCATCAATCTAACCGTGAACAAGGTGATCATCAATATAACCCTTAAACAGGTGATCATCAGTCTAACCCTGAACCAGGTGATCATCAGTCCAATCCTGAACCATGTGATCATCATTCAGACCCTGAACCATGTGATCATCATTCAGACCCTGAACCATGTGATCATCAGTCTAACCCTGAACCATGTGATCATCAGTCTAACCCTGAACCATGTGATCATCAATCCAACCCTGGACCATGTGATCATCAATCTAACCGTGAACAAGGTGATCATCAATATAACCCTTAAACAGGTGATCATCAATATAACCCTTAACGAAGTGATCATCAGGCTAACCCTGAACCAGGTGATCATTTGTCTAATCCTGAACCATGTGATCATCAATCCAACCCTGAACCATGTGATCATCAATGTAACCGTCAACCAGGTGATCATCAATATAACCCTTAACCAGGTGATCATGAGTCTAACCCTGAACCATATGATCATCAATCCAACCCTGAACCATGTGATCATCAATGTAACCGTGACCCAGGTGATCATCTATATAACCCTTAACCAGGTGATCATGAGTCTAACCCTGAACCATATGATCCTCAATCCAACCCTGAACCATTTGATCATCAATGTAACCGTGAACCAGGTGATCATCAATATAACCCTTAACGAAGTGATCATCAGGCTAACCCTGAACCAGGTGATCATCAGTCTAATCCTGAACCATGTGATCATCAGGCAAATCCTGAACCATGTGATCATCAATGTAACCCTGAACCATGTGATCATCAATCTAACCGTGAACAAGGTGATCATCAATATAACCCTTAAACAGGTGATCATCAGTCTAACCCTGAACCAGGTGATCATCAATATAACCCTTAACGAAGTGATCATCAATCCAACCCTGGACCATGTGATCATCAATCTAACCGTGAACAAGGTGATCATCAATATAACCCTTAAACAGGTGATCATCAATATAACCCTTAACAAAGTGATCATCAGGCTATCCCTGAACCAGGTGATCATTTGTCTAATCCTGAACCATGTGATCATCAATCCAACCCTGAACCATGTGATCATCAATGTAACCGTGAACCAGGTGATCCTCAATATAACCCTTAACGAAGTGATCATCAGTCTAATCCTGAACCATGTGATCATCAATCCAACCCTGAACCATGTGATCATCAATGTAACCGTCAACCAGGTGATCATGAGTCTAACCCTGAACCATATGATCATCAATCCAACCCTGAACCATGTGATCATCAGGCAAATCCTGAACCATGTGATCATCAATGTAACCGTGACCCAGGTGATCATCTATATAACCCTTAACGAAGTGATCATCAGGCTAACCCTGAACCAGGTGATCATCATTCTAATCCTGAACCATGTGATCATCAATCCAACCCTGAACCATGTGATCATCAATCTAACCGTGAACCAGGTGATCATCAATATAACCCTTAACCAGGTGATCATCAGTCTAATCCTGAACCATGTGATCATCAGGCAAATCCTGAACCATGTGATCATCAATCTAACCTTGAACAAGGTGATAATCAATATAACCCTTAAACAGGTGATCATCAGTCTAGCCCTGAACCAGGTGATCATCAGTCCAATCCTGAACCATGTGATCATCATTCAGACCCTGAACCATGTGATCATCAGTCTAACCCTGAACCATGTGATCATCAGTCTAACCCTGAACCATGTGATCATCAATCCAACCCTGGACCATGTGATCATCAATCTAACCGTGAACAAGGTGATCATCAATATAACCCTTAAACAGGTGATCATCAATATAACCCTTAACGAAGTGATCATCAGGCTAACCCTGAACCAGGTGATCATTTGTCTAATCCTGAACCATGTGATCATCAATGTAACCGTCAACCAGGTGATCATCAATATAACCCTTAACCAGGTGATCATGAGTCTAACCCTGAACCATATGATCATCAATCCAACCCTGAACCATGTGATCATCAATGTAACCGTGACCCAGGTGATCATCTATATAACCCTTAACCAGGTGATCATGAGTCTAACCCTGAACCATATGATCATCAATCCAACCCTGAACCATTTGATCATCAATGTAACCGTGAACCAGGTGATCATCAATATAACCCTTAACGAAGTGATCATCAGGCTAACCCTGAACCAGGTGATCATCAGTCTAATCCTGAACCATGTGATCATCAATCCAACCCTGAACCATGTAATCATCAATGTAACCGTCAACCAGGTGATCATCAATATAACCCTTAACGAAGTGATCATCAGGCTAACCCTGAACCATGTGATCATCAATCCAACCCTGAACCATGTGATCATCAATGTAACCGTCAACCAGGTGATCATGAGTCTAACCCTGAACCATATGATCATCAATCCAACCCTGAACCATGTGATCATCAGGCAAATCCTGAACCATGTGATCATCAATGTAACCCTGAACCATGTGATCATCAATCTAACCGTGAACAAGGTGATCATCAATATAACCCTTAAACAGGAGATCATCAGGCTAACCCTGAACCAGGTGATCATCAGTCTAATCCTGAACCATGTGATCATCAATCCAACCCTGAACCATGTGATCATCAATGTAACCCTTAACCAGGTGATCATGAGTTTAACCCTGAACCATATGATCATCAATCCAACCCTGAACAAGGTGATCATCAATATAACCCTTAAACAGGTGATCATCAATATAACCCTTAACGAAGTGATCATCAATCCAACCCTGAACCATGTGATCATCAATCTAACCGTGAACCAGGTGATCATCAATAAAACCCTTAACCAGGTGATCATCAGTCTAATCCTGAACCATGTGATCATCAATCTAACCGTGAACAAGGTGATCATCAATATAACCCTTAAACAGGTGATCATCAGTCTAACCCTGTACCAGGTGATCATCAGTCCAATCCTGAACCATGTGATCATCATTCAGACCCTGAACCATGTGATCATCAGTCTAACCCTGAACCATATGATCATCAGTCTAACCCTGAACCATGTGATCATCAATCCAACCCTGGACCATGTGATCATCAATCTAACCGTGAACAAGGTGATCATCAATATAACCCTTAAACAGGAAATCATCAATATAACCCTTAACGAAGTGATCATCAGGCTAACCCTGAACCAGGTGATCATTTGTCTAATCCTGAACCATGTGATCATCAATCCAACCCTGAACCATGTGATCATCAATGTAACCGTCAACCAGGTGATCATCAATATAACCCTTAACCAGGTGATCATGAGTCTAACCCTGAACCATATGATCATCAATCCAACCCTGAACCATGTGATCATCAATGTAACCGTGACCCAGGTGATCATCTATATAACCCTTAACCAGGTGATCATGAGTCTAACCCTGAACCATATGATCATCAATCCAACCCTGAACCATTTGATCATCAATGTAACCGTGAACCAGGTGATCATCAATATAACCCTTAACGAAGTGATCATCAGGCTAACCCTGAACCAGGTGATCATCAGTCTAATCCTGAACCATGTGATCATCAGGCAAATCCTGAACCATGTGATCATCAATCTAACCGTGAACAAGGTGATCATCAATATAACCCTTAAACAGGTGATCATCAATCTAACCGTGAACCAGGTGATCATCAATATAACCCTTAACCAGGTGATCATCAGTCTAATCCTGAACCATGTGATCATCAGGCAAATCCTGAACCATGTGATCATCAATGTAACCCTGAACCATGTGATCATCAGTCTAACCCTGAACCAGGTGATCATCAGTCCAATCCTGAACCATGTGATCATCATTCAGACCCTGAACCATGTGATCATCAGTCTAACCCTGAACCATGTGATCATCAGTCTAACCCTGAACCATGTGATCATCAATCCAACCCTGGACCATGTGATCATCAATCTAACCGTGAACAAGGTGATCATCAATATAACCCTTAAACAGGTGATCATCAATATAACCCTTAACGAAGTGATCATCAGGCTAACCCTGAACCAGGTGATCATTTGTCTAATCCTGAACCATGTGATCATCAATCCAACCCTGAACCATGTGATCATCAATGTAACCGTCAACCAGGTGATCATCAATATAAGCCTTAACCAGGTGATCATGAGTCTAACCCTGAACCATATGATCATCAATCCAACCCTGAACCATGTGATCATCAATGTAACCGTGACCCAGGTGATCATCTATATAACCCTTAACCAGGTGATCATGAGTCTAACCCTGAACCATTTGATCATCAATCCAACCCTGAACCATTTGATCATCAATGTAACCGTGAACCAGGTGATCATCAATATAACCCTTAACGAAGTGATCATCAGGCTAACCCTGAACCAGGTGATCATCAGTCTAATCCTGAACCATGTGATCATCAGGCAAATCCTGAACCATGTGATCATCAATGTAACCCTGAACCATGAGATCATCAATCTAACCGTGAACAAGGTGATCATCAATATAACCCTTAAACAGGTGATCATCAGTCTAACCCTGAACCAGGTGATCATCAGTCCAATCCTGAACCATGTGATCATCATTCAGACCCTGAACCATGTGATCATCAGTCTAACCCTGAACCATGTGATCATCAGTCTAACCCTGAACCATGTGATCATCAATCCAACCCTGGACCATGTGATCATCAATCTAACCGTGAACAAGGTGATCATCAATATAACCCTTAAACAGGTGATCATCAATATAACCCTTAACGAAGTGATCATCAGGCTAACCCTGAACCAGGTGATCATTTGTCTAATCCTGAACCATGTGATCATCAATCCAACCCTGAACCATGTGATCATCAATGTAACCGTCAACCAGGTGATCATCAATATAACCCTTAACCAGGTGATCATGAGTCTAACCCTGAACCATATGATCATCAATCCAACCCTGAACCATGTGATCATCAATGTAACCGTGACCCAGGTGATCATCTATATAACCCTTAACCAGGTGATCATGAGTCTAACCCTGAACCATATGATCATCAATCCAACCCTGAACCATTTGATCATCAATGTAACCGTGAACCAGGTGATCATCAATATAACCCTTAACGAAGTGATCATCAGGCTAACCCTGAACCAGGTGATCATCAGTCTAATCCTGAACCATGTGATCATCAGGCAAATCCTGAACCATGTGATCATCAATGTAACCCTGAACCATGTGATCATCAATCTAACCGTGAACAAGGTGATCATCAATATAACCCTTAAACAGGTGATCATCAGTCTAACCCTGAACCAGGTGATCATCAATATAACCCTTAACGAAGTGATCATCAATCCAACCCTGGACCATGTGATCATCAATCTAACCGTGAACAAGGTGATCATCAATATAACCCTTAAACAGGTGATCATCAATATAACCCTTAACAAAGTGATCATCAGGCTATCCCTGAACCAGGTGATCATTTGTCTAATCCTGAACCATGTGATCATCAATCCAACCCTGAACCATGTGATCATCAATGTAACCGTGAACCAGGTGGTCCTCAATATAACCCTTAACGAAGTGATCATCAGTCTAATCCTGAACCATGTGATCATCAATCCAACCCTGAACCATGTGATCATCAATGTAACCGTCAACCAGGTGATCATGAGTCTAACCCTGAACCATATGATCATCAATCCAACCCTGAACCATGTGATCATCAGGCAAATCCTGAACCATGTGATCATCAATGTAACCGTGACCCAGGTGATCATCTATATAACCCTTAACGAAGTGATCATCAGGCTAACCCAGAACCAGGTGATCATCATTCTAATCATGAACCATGTGATCATCAATCCAACCCTGAACCATGTGATCATCAATCTAACCGTGAACCAGGTGATCATCAATATAACCCTTAACCAGGTGATCATCAGTCTAATCCTGAACCATGTGATCATCAGGCAAATCCTGAACCATGTGATCATCAATCTAACCGTGAACAAGGTGATAATCAATATAACCCTTAAACAGGTGATCATCAGTCTAGCCCTGAACCAGTTGATCATCAGTCCAATCCTGAACCATGTGATCATCATTCAGACCCTGAACCATGTGATCATCAGTCTAACCCTGAACCATGTGATCATCAGTCTAACCCTGAACCATGTGATCATCAATCCAACCCTGGACCATGTGATCATCAATCTAACCGTGAACAAGGTGATCATCAATATAACCCTTAAACAGGTGATCATCAATATAACCCTTAACGAAGTGATCATCAGGCTAACCCTGAACCAGGTGATCATCATTCTAATCCTGAACCATGTGATCATCAATCCAACCCTGAAACATGTGATCATCAATCTAACCGTGAACCAGGTGATCATCAATATAACCCTTAACCAGGTGATCATCAGTCTAATCCTGAACCATGTGATCATCAGGCAAATCCTGAACCATGTGATCATCAATCTAACCGTGAACAAGGTGATAATCAATATAACCCTTAAACAGGTGATCATCAGTCTAGCCCTGAACCAGGTGATCATCAGTCCAATCCTGAACCATGTGATCATCATTCAGACCCTGAACCATGTGATCATCAGTCTAACCCTGAACCATGTGATCATCAGTCTAACCCTGAACCATGTGATCATCAATCCAACCCTGGACCATGTGATCATCAATCTAACCGTGAACAAGGTGATCATCAATATAACCCTTAAACAGGTGATCATCAATATAACCCTTAACGAAGTGATCATCAGGCTAACCCTGAACCAGGTGATCATTTGTCTAATCCTGAACCATGTGATCATCAATGTAACCGTCAACCAGGTGATCATCAATATAACCCTTAACCAGGTGATCATGAGTCTAACCCTGAACCATATGATCATCAATCCAACCCTGAACCATGTGATCATCAATGTAACCGTGACCCAGGTGATCATCTATATAACCCTTAACCAGGTGATCATGAGTCTAACCCTGAACCATATGATCATCAATCCAACCCTGAACCATTTGATCATCAATGTAACCGTGAACCAGGTGATCATCAATATAACCCTTAACGAAGTGATCATCAGGCTAACCCTGAACCAGGTGATCATCAGTCTAATCCTGAACCATGTGATCATCAATCCAACCCTGAACCATGTAATCATCAATGTAACCGTCAACCAGGTGATCATCAATATAACCCTTAACGAAGTGATCATCAGGCTAACCCTGAACCATGTGATCATCAATCCAACCCTGAACCATGTGATCATCAATGTAACCGTCAACCAGGTGATCATGAGTCTAACCCTGAACCATATGATCATCAATCCAACCCTGAACCATGTGATCATCAGACAAATCCTGAACCATGTGATCATCAATGTAACCCTGAACCATGTGATCATCAATCTAACCGTGAACAAGGTGATCATCAATATAACCCTTAAACAGGAGATCATCAGGCTAACCCTGAACCAGGTGATCATCAGTCTAATCCTGAACCATGTGATCATCAATCCAACCCTGAACCATGTGATCATCAATGTAACCCTTAACCAGGTGATCATGAGTTTAACCCTGAACCATATGATCATCAATCCAACCCTGAACAAGGTGATCATCAATATAACCCTTAAACAGGTGATCATCAATATAACCCTTAACGAAGTGATCATCAATCCAACCCTGAACCATGTGATCATCAATCTAACCGTGAACCAGGTGATCATCAATAAAACCCTTAACCAGGTGATCATCAGTCTAATCCTGAACCATGTGATCATCAGGCAAATCCTGAACAATGTGATCATCATTCAGACCCTGAACCATGTGATCATCAATCTAACCCTGAACCAGGTGATCATCAGGCTAACCCTGAACCATGTGATCATCAATCCAACCCTGAACCATGTGATCATCAAACTAACCCTGAACAATGTGATCATCAGTCTAACCCTGAACCATGTGATCATCAATCCAACCCTGGGCCATGTGATCATCAATCTAAACGTGAACAAGGTGATCATCAATATAACCCTTAAACAGGTGAACATCAGTCTAACCCTGAACCATGTGATCATCAATATAACCCTGAACCATGTGATCATCAATCTAACCGTGAACCAGGTGATCATCAATATAACCCTTAACGACGTGATCATAAGGCTAACCCTGAACCAGGTGATCATTTCTCTAATCCTGAACCATGTGATCATCAATGTAACCGTCAACCAGGTGATCATCAATATAACCCTTAACCAGGTGATCATGAGTCTAACCCTGAACCATATGATCATCAATCCAACCCTGAACCATGTGATCATCAATGTAACCGTGAACCAGGTGGTAATCAATATAACCCTTAACCAGGTGATCATGAGTCTAACCCTGAACCATATGATCATCAATCCAACCCTGAACCATTTCATCATCAATGTAACCGTCAACCAGGTGATCATGAGTCTAACCCTGAACCATATGATCATCAATCCAACCCTGAACCATGTGATCATCAATGTAACCCTGAACCATGTGATCATTTGTCTAATCCTGAACCATGTGATCATCAATGTAACCGTCAACCAGGTGATCATCAATATGACCCTTAACCAGGTGATCATGAGTCTAACCCTGAACCATATGATCATCAATCCAACCCTGAACCATGTGATCATCAATGTAACCGTGAACCAGGTGATCATCTATATAACCCTTACCAGGTGATCATGAGTCTAACCCTGAACCATATGATCATCAATCCAACCCTGAACCATTTGATCATCAATGTAACCGTGAACCAGGTGATCATCAATATAACCCTTAACGAAGTGATCATCAGGCTAACCCTGAACCAGGTGATCATCAGTCTAATCCTGAACCATGTGATCATCAATCCAACCCTGAACCATGTGATCATCAATGTAACCGTCAACCAGGTGATCATCAATATAACCCTTAAACAGGTGATCATCAGTCTAACCCTGAACCAGGTGATCATCAGTCTAATCCTGAACCATGTGATCATCAATCCAACCCTGAACCATGTGATCATCAATGTAACCGTGAACCAGGTGATCATCAATATAACCCTTAACGAAGTGATCATCAGTCTAATCCTGAACCATGTGATCATCAATCCAACCCTGAACCATGTGATCATCAGGCAAATCCTGAACCATGTGATCATCAATGTAACCGTGACCCAGGTGATCATCTATATAACCCTTAACGAAGTGATCATCAGGCTAACCCTGAACCATGTGATCATCAGTCTAATCCTGAACCATGTGATCATCAATCCAACCCTGAACCATGTGATCATCAATCTAACCGTGAACCAGGTGATCATCAATATAACCCTTAACCAGGTGATCATCAGTCTAATCCTGAACCATGTGATCATCAGGCAAATCCTGAACCATGTGATCATCATTGTAACCCTGAACCATGTGATCATCAATCTAACCATGAACAAGGTGATCATCAATATAACCCTTAAACAGGTGATCATCAGTCTAACCCTGAACCAGGTGATCATCAGTCCAATCCTGAACCATGTGATCATCATTCAGACCCTGAACCATGTGATCATCAGTCTAACCCTGAACCATGTGATCATCAGGCAAATCCTGAACAATGTGATCATCATTCAGACCCTGAACCATGTGATCATCAATCTAACCCTGAACCAGGTGATCATCAGTCTAACCCTGAACCATGTGATCATCAATCCAACCCTGAACCATGTGATCATCAGGCAAATCCTGAACCATGTGATCATCAATGTAACCGTGACCCAGGTGATCATCTATATAACCCTTAACGAAGTGATCATCAGGCTAACCCTGAACCATGTGATCATCAGTCTAATCCTGAACCATGTGATCATCAATCCAACCCTGAACCATGTGATCATCAATCTAACCGTGAACCAGGTGATCATCAATATAACCCTTAACCAGGTGATCATCAGTCTAATCCTGAACCATGTGATCATCAGGCAAATCCTGAACCATGTCATCATCAATGTAACCCTGAACCATGTGATCATCAATCTAACCGTGAACAAGGTGATCATCAATATAACCCTTAAACAGGTGATCATCAGTCTAACCCTGAACCAGGTGATCATCAGTCCAATCCTGAACCATGTGATCATCATTCAGACCCTGAACCATGTGATCATCAGCCTAACCCTGAACCATGTGATCATCAGTCTAACCCTGAACCATGTGATCATCAATCCAACCCTGGACCATGTGATCATCAATCTAACCGTGAACAAGGTGATCATCAATATAACCCTTAAACAGGTGATCATCAATATAACCCTTAACGAAGTGATCATCAGGCTAACCCTGAACCAGGTGATCATTTGTCTAATCCTGAACCATGTGATCATCAATCCAACCCTGAACCATGTGATCATCAATGTAACCGTCAACCAGGTGATCATCAATATAACCCTTAACCAGGTGATCATGAGTCTAACCCTGAACCATATGATCATCAATCCAACCCTGAACCATGTGATCACCAATGTAACCGTGACCCAGGTGATCATCTATATAACCCTTTACCAGGTGATCATGAGTCTAACCCTGAACCATATGATCATCAATCCAACCCTGAACCATTTGATCATCAATGTAACCGTGAACCAGGTGATCATCAATATAACCCTTAACGAAGTGATCATCAGGCTAACCCTGAACCAGGTGATCATCAGTCTAATCCTGAACAATGTGATCATCAGGCAAATCCTGAACCATGTGATCATCAATGTAACCCTGAACCATGTGATCATCAATCTAACCGTGAACAAGGTGATCATCAATATAACCCTTAAACAGGTGATCATCAGTCTAACCTTGAACCAGGTGATCATCAGTCCAATCCTGAACCATGTGATCATCATTCAGACCCTGAACCATGTGATCATCAGTCTAACCCTGAACCATGTGATCATCAGTCAAATCCTGAACCATGTGATCATCAGGCAAATCCTGAACCATGTGATCATCAATGTAACCCTGAACCATGTGATCATCAATCCAACCCTGGACCATGTGATCATCAATCTAACCGTGAACAAGGTGATCATCAATATAACCCTTAAACAGGTGATCATCAATATAACCCTTAACGAAGTGATCATCAGGCTAACCCTGAACCGGGTGATCATTTGTCTAATCCTGAACCATGTGATCATCAATCCAACCCTGAACCATGTGATCATCAATGTAACCCTGAACCAGGTGATCATCAGTCAAATCCTGAACCATGTGATCATCAGGCAAATCCTGAACCATGTGATCATCAATGTAACCCTGAACCATGTGATCATCAATCTAACCGTGAACCAGGTGATCATCAATATAACCCTTAACCAGGTGATCATCAGTCTAATCCTGAACCATGTGATCATCAGGCAAATCCTGAACCATGTGATCATCAATGTAACCCTGAACCATGTGATCATCAATCTAACCGTGAACAAGGTGATAATCAATATAACCCTTAAACAGGTGATCATCAGTCTAACCCTGAACCAGGTGATCATCAGTCCAATCCTGAACCATGTGATCATCATTCAGACCCTGAACCATGTGATCATCAGTCTAACCCTGAACCATGTGATCATCAGTCTAACCCTGAACCATGTGATCATCAATCCAACCCTGGACCATGTGATCATCAATCTAACCGTGAACAAGGTGATCATCAATATAACCCTTAAACAGGTGATCATCAATATAACCCTTAACGAAGTGATCATCAGGCTAACCCTGAACCAGGTGATCATTTGTCTAATCCTGAACCATGTGATCATCAATGTAACCGTCAACCAGGTGATCATCAATATAACCCTTAACCAGGTGATCATGGGTCTAACACTGAACCATATGATCATCAATCCAACCCTGAACCATGTGATCATCAATGTAACCGTGACCCAGGTGATCATCTATATAACCCTTAACCAGGTGATCATGAGTCTAACCCTGAACCATATGATCATCAATCCAACCCTGAACCATTTGATCATCAATGTAACCGTGAACCAGGTGATCATCAATATAACCCTTAAACAGGTGATCATCAGTCTAACCCTGAACCAGGTGATCATCAGTCTAATCCTGAACCATGTGATCATCAATCCAACCCTGAACCATGTGATCATCAATGTAACCGTGAACCAGGTGATCATCAATATAACCCTTAACGAAGTGATCATCAATCCAACCCTGAACCATGTGATCATCAATGTAACCGTGAACCAGGTGATCATCAATATAACCCTTAACGAAGTGATCATCAGGCTAACCCTGAACCAGGTGATCATCAATCCAACCCTGAACCATGTGATCATCAATGTAACCGTCAACCAGGTGATCATGAGTCTAACCCTGAACCATATGATCATCAATCCAACCCTGAACCATGTGATCATCAGGCAAATCCTGAACCATGTGATCATCAATGTAACCCTGAACCATGTGATCATCAATCTAACCGTGAACAAGGTGATCATCAATATAACCCTTAAACAGGAGATCATCAGGCTAACC
The DNA here is from genome assembly GCF_040054535.1 of Antennarius striatus. NCBI lineage: Eukaryota > Metazoa > Chordata > Actinopteri > Lophiiformes > Antennariidae > Antennarius > Antennarius striatus. The sequence goes on along the minus strand of NC_090778.1, from coordinate 268,283 downwards.
CTGAACCATATGATCATCAATCCAACCCTGAACCATGTGAACATCAATGTAACCGTGAACCAGGTGATCATCTATATAACCCTTAACCAGGTGATCATGAGTCTAACCCTGAACCATATGATCATCAATCCAACCCTGAACCATGTGATCATCAATCTAACCGTGAACCAGGTGATAATAAATTTAACCAGGAACCATGTGATCATCAATCCAACCCTGAACCATGTGATCATCAATGTAACCGTCAACCAGGTCATCATCAAAATAACCCTTAACCAGGTGATCATGAGTCTAACCCTGAACCATATGATCATCAATCAAACCCTTAACCATGTGATCATCAATGTAACCGTGAACCAGGTGATCATCTATATAACCCTTAACCAGGTGATTCTCAGTCTAATCTTGAACCATATGATCATCAATCCAACCCTGAACCATGTGATCATCAATCTAACCGTGAACAAGGTGATCATCAATATAACCCTTAAACAGGTGATCATCAGTCTAACCCTGAACCAGGTGATCATCAGTCCAATCCTGAACCATGTGATCATCATTCAGACCCTGAACCATGTGATCATCAATCTAACCCTGAACCAGGTGATCATCAGTCTAACCCTGAACCATGTGATCATCAATCCAACCCTGAACCATGTGATCATCAAACGGACCCTGAACAATGTGATCATCAGTCTAACCCTGAACCATGTGATCATCAATCCAACCCTGGGCCATGTGATCATCAATCTAACCGTGAACCAGGTGATCATCAATATAACCCTTAACCAGGTGATCATGAGTCTAACCCTGAACCATATGATCATCAATCCAACCCTGAACCATGTGATCATCAATGTAACTGTGAACCAGGTGGTCATCTATATAACCCTTAACCAGGTGATCATGAGTCTAACCCTGAACCATATGATCATCAATCCAACCCTGAACCATGTGATCATCAATGTAACCCTGAACCAGGTGATCATTTGTCTAATCCTGAACCATGTGATCATCAATGTAACCGTCAACCAGGTGATCATCAATATGACCCTTAACCAGGTGATCATGAGTCTAACCCTGAACCATATGATCATCAATCCAACCCTGAACCATGTGATCATCAATGTAACCGTGAACCAGTGAATCATCTATATAACCCTTAACCAGGTGATCATGAGTCTAACCCTGAACCATGTGAACATCAATGTAACCGTGAACCAGGTGATCATCTATATAACCCTTAACCAGGTGATCATGAGTCTAACCCTGAACCATATGATCATCAATCCAACCCTGAACCATGTGATCATATATCTAACCGTGAACCAGGTGATAATCAATTTAACCATGAACCATGTGATCATCAATCCAACCCTGAACCATGTGATCATCAATGTAACCGTCAACCAGGTCATTATCAATATAACCCTTAACCAGGTGATCATGAGTCTAACCCTGAACCATATGATCATCAATCCAACCCTGAACCATGTGATCATCAATGTAACCGTGAACCAGTGAATCATCTATATAACCCTTAACCAGGTGATCATGAGTCTAACCCTGAACCATATGATCATCAATCCAACCCTGAACCATGTGAACATCAATGTAACCGTGAACCAGGTGATCATCTATATAACCCTTAACCAGGTGATCATGAGTCTAACCCTGAACCATATGATCATCAATCCAACCCTGAACCATGTGACCATCAATCTAACCGTGAACCAGGTGATAATCAATTTAACCATGAACCATGTGATCATCAATCCAACCCTGAACCATGTGATCATCAATGTAACCGTCAACCAGGTCATTATCAATATAACCCTTAACCAGGTGATCATGAGTCTAACCCTGAACCATATGATCATCAATCCAACCCTGAACCATGTGATCATCAATGTAACCGTGAACCAGGTGATCATCTATATAACCCTTAACCAGGTGATTCTCAGTCTAATCTTGAACCATATGATCATCAATCCAACCCTGAACCATGTGATCATCAATCTAACCGTGAACAAGGTGATCATCAATATAACCCTTAAACAGGTGATCATCAGTCTAACCCTGAACCAGGTGATCATCAGTCCAATCCTGAACCATGTGATCATCATTCAGACCCTGAACCATGTGATCATCAATCTAACCCTGAACCAGGTGATCATCAGTCTAACCCTGAACCATGTGATCATCAATCCAACCCTGAACCATGTGATCATCAAACGAACCCTGAACAATGTGATCATCAGTCTAACCCTGAACCATGTGATCATCAATCCAACCCTGGGCCATGTGATCATCAATCTAACCGTGAACCAGGTGATCATCAATATAACCCTTAACCAGGTGATCATGAGTCTAACCCTGAACCATATGATCATCAATCCAACCCTGAACCATGTGATCATCAATGTAACCGTGAACCAGGTGGTCATCTATATAACCCTTAACCAGGTGATCATGAGTCTAACCCTGAACCATATGATCATCAATCCAACCCTGAACCATGTGATCATCAATGTAACCCTGAACCAGGTGATCATTTGTCTAATCCTGAACCATGTGATCATCAATGTAACCGTCAACCAGGTGATCATCAATATGACCCTTAACCAGGTGATCATGAGTCTAACCCTGAACCATATGATCATCAATCCAACCCTGAACCATGTGATCATCAATGTAACCGTGAACCCGTGAATCATCTATATAACCCTTAACCAGGTGATCATGAGTCTAACCCTGAACCATATGATCATCAATCCAACCCTCAACCATGTGATCATCAGGCGAATCCTGAACCATGTGATCATCAATGTAACCCTGAACCATGTGATCATCAATCTAACCCTGAACCAGGTGATCATCAATATAACCCTTAACGAAGTGATCATCAGGCTAACCCTGAACCAGGTGATCATCAGTCTAATCCTGAACCATGTGATCATCAATCCAACCCTGAACCATGTGATCATCAATGTAACCGTCAACCAGGTGATCATCAATATAACCCTTAAACAGGTGATCATCAGTCTAACCCTGAACCAGGTGATCATCAGTCTAATCCTGAACCATGTGATCATCAATCCAACCCTGAACCATGTGATCATCAATGTAACCGTGAACCAGGTGATCATCAATATAACCCTTAACGAAGTGATCATCAATCCAACCCTGAACCATGTGATCATCAATGTAACCGTGAACCAGGTGATCATCAATATAACCCTTAACGAAGTGATCATCAGGCTAACCCTGAACCAGGTGATCATCAGTCTAATCCTGAACCATGTGATCATCAATCCAACCCTGAACCATGTGATCATCAATGTAACCGTCAACCAGGTGATCATGAGTCTAACCCTGAACCATATGATCATCAATCCAACCCTGAACCATGTGATCATCAGGCAAATCCTGAACCATGTGATCATCAATGTAACCCTGAACCATGTGATCATCAATCTAACCGTGAACAAGGTGATCATTAATATAACCCTTAAACAGGAGATCATCAGGCTAACCCTGAACCAGGTGATCATCAGTCTAATCCTGAACCATGTGATCATCAATCCAACCCTGAACCATGTGATCATCAATGTAACCCTTAACCAGGTGATCATCAGTCTAATCCTGAACCATATGATCATCAATCCAACCCTGAACCATGTGAACATCAATGTAACCGTGAACCAGGTGATCATCTATATAACCCTTAACCAGGTGATCATGAGTCTAACCCTGAACCATATGATCATCAATCCAACCCTGAACCATGTGATCATCAATCTAACCGTGAACCAGGTGATAATCAATTTAACCATGAACCATGTGATCATCAATCCAACCCTGAACCATGTGATCATCAATGTAACCGTCAACCAGGTCATTATCAATATAACCCTTAACCAGGTGATCATGAGTCTAACCCTGAACCATATGATCATCAATCCAACCCTGAACCATGTGATCATCAATGTAACCGTGAACCAGGTGATCATCTATATAACCCTTAACCAGGTGATTCTCAGTCTAATCTTGAACCATATGATCATCAATCCAACCCTGAACCATGTGATCATCAATCTAACCGTGAACAAGGTGATAATCAATATAACCCTTAAACAGGTGATCATCAGTCTAACCCTGAACCAGGTGATCATCAGTCCAATCCTGAACCATGTGATCATCATTCAGACCCTGAACCATGTGATCATCAATCTAACCCTGAACCAGGTGATCATCAGTCTAACCCTGAACCATGTGATCATCAATCCAACCCTGAACCATGTGATCATCAAACGAACCCTGAACAATGTGATCATCAGTCTAACCCTGAACCATGTGATCATCAATCCAACCCTGGGCCATGTGATCATCAATCTAAACGTGAACAAGGTGATCATCAATATAACCCTTAAACAGGTGAACACCAGTCTAACCCTGAACCATGTGATCATCAATATAACCCTGAACCATGTGATCATCAATCTAACCGTGAACCAGGTGATCATCAATATAACCCTTAACTACGTGATCATGAGTCTAACCCTGAACCATATTATCATCAATCCAACCCTGAACCATGTGATCATCAATGTAACCCTGAACCAGGTGATCATTTGTCTAATCCTGAACCATGTGATCATCAATGTAACCTACAACCAGGTGATTATCAATATGACCCTTAACCAGGTGATCATGAGTCTAACCCTGAACCATATGATCATCAATCCAACCCTGAACCATGTGATCATCAATGTAACCGTGAACCAGTGAATCATCTATATAACCCTTAACCAGGTGATCATGAGTCTAACCCTGAACCATATGATCATCAATCCAACCCTCAACCATGTGATCATCAGGCGAATCCTGAACCATGTGATCATCAATGTAACCCTGAACCATGTGATCATCAATCTAACCGTGAACAAGGTGATCATCAATCTAACCCTGAACCATGTGATCATCAATCTAACCATGAACCAGGTGAACATCAGTCTAACCCTGAACCATGTGATCATCAATCTAACCCTGAACCCTGTGATCATCAGTCTAACCCTGAACCATGTGATCATCAATCCAACCCTGGGCCATGTGATCATCAATCCAACCCTGAACCATTTGATCATCAATGTAACCGTCAACCAGGTGATCATGAGTCTAACCCTGAACCATATGATCATCAATCCAACCCTGAACCATGTGATCATCAGGCGAATCCTGAACCATGTGATCATCAATGTAACCTTGAACCATGTGATCATCAATCTAACCGTGAACAAGGTGATCATCAATATAACCCTTAAACAGGAGATAATCAGTCTAACCCTGAACCAGGTGATCATCAATCCAACCCTGAACCAGGTGATCATCAATCTAACCGTGAACCAGGTGATCATCAATATAACCCTTAACGAGGTGATCATCAGGATAACCCTGAACCATGTGATCATCAATCCAACCCTGAACCATGTGATCATCAATGTAACCGTGACCCAGGTGATCATCTATATAACCCTTAACCAGGTGATCATGAGTCTAACCCTGAACCATATGATCATCAATCCAACCCTGAACCATTTGATCATCAATGTAACCGTGAACCAGGTAATCATCAATATAACCCTTAACGAAGTGATCATCAATGTAACCGTCAACCAGGTGATCATCAATATAACCCTTAAACAGGTGATCATCAGTCTAACCCTGAACCAGGTGATCATCAGTCCAATCCTGAACCATGTGATCATCATTCAGACCCTGAACCATGTGATCATCAGTCTAACCCTGAACCATGTGATCATCAGTCTAACCCTGAAACATGTGATCATCAATCCAACCCTGGACCATGTGATCATCAATCTAACCGTGAACAAGGTGATCATCAATATAACCATTAAACAGGTGATCATCAATATAACCCTTAACGAAGTGATCATCAGGCTAACCCTGAACCAGGTGATCATTTGTCTAATCCTGAATCGTGTGATCATCAATCCAACCCTGAACCATGTGATCATCAATGTAACCGTCAACCAGGTGATCATCAATATAACCCTTAACCAGGTGATCATGAGTCTAACCCTGAACCATATGATCATCAATCCAACCCTGAACCATGTGATCATCAATGTAACCGTGACCCAGGTGATCATCTATATAACCCTTAACGAAGTGATCATCAGGCTAACCCTGAACCAGGTGATCATCAGTCTAATCCTGAACCATGTGATCATCAATCCAACCCTGAACCATGTGATCATCAATGTAACCGTCAACCAGGTGATCATCAATATAACCCTTAAACAGGTGATCATCAGTCTAACCCTGAACCAGGTGATCATCAATCTAATCCTGAACCATGTGATCATCAATCCAACCCTGAACCATGTGATCATCAATGTAACCGTGAACCAGGTGATCATCAATATAACCCTTAACGAAGTGATCATCAGTCTAATACTGAACCATGTGATCATCAATCCAACCCTGAACCATGTGATCATCAATGTAACCGTCAACCAGGTGATCATGAGTCTAACCCTGAACCATATGATCATCAATCCAACCCTGAACCATGTGATCATCAGGCAAATCCTGAACCATGTGATCATCAATGTAACCCTGAACCATGTGATCATCAATCTAACCGTGAACAAGGTGATCATCAATATAACCCTTAAACAGGAGATCATCAGTCTAACCCTGAACCAGGTGATCATCAGTCCATCCTGAACCAGGTGATCATCAATATAACCCTTAACCAGGTGATCATCAATGTAACCGTCAACCAGGTGATCATCTATATAACCCTTAACCAGGTGATCATGAGTCTAACCCTGAACCATATGATCATCAATCCAACCCTGAACCATTTGATCATCAATGTAACCGTGAACCAGGTGATCATCAATATAACCCTTAACGAAGTGATCATCAGGCTAACCCTGAACCAGGTGATCAATAGTCTAATCCTGAACCATGTGATCATAAGGCAAATCCTGAACCATGTGATCATCAATGTAACCCTGAACCATGTGATCATCAATCTAACCGTGAACAAGGTGATCATCAATATAACCCTTAAACAGGTGATCATCAGTCTAACCCTGAACCAGGTGATCATCAGTCCAATCCTGAACCATGTGATCATCATTCAGACCCTGAACCATGTGATCATCAGTCTAACCCTGAAACATGTGATCATCAGTCTAACCCTGAACCATGTGATCATCAATCCAACCCTGGACCATGTGATCATCAATCTAACCGTGAACAAGGTGATCATCAATATAACCCTTAAACAGGTGATCATCAATATAACCCTTAACGAAGTGATCATCAGGCTAACCCTGAACCAGGTGATCATTTGTCTAATCCTGAACCATGTGATCATCAAACCAACCCTGAACCATGTGATCATCAATGTAACCGTCAACCAGGTGATCATCAATATAACCCTTAACCAGGTGATCATGAGTCTAACCCTGAACCATATGATCATCAATACAACCCTGAACCATGTGATCATCAATGTAACCGTGACCCAGGTGATCATCTATATAACCCTTAACCAGGTGATCATGAGTCTAACCCTGAACCATATGATCATCAATCCAACCCTCAACCATGTGATCATCAGGCGAATCCTGAACCATGTGATCATCAATGTAACCCTGAACCATGTGATCATCAATCTAAACCTGAACCAGGTGATCATCAATATAACCCTTAACGAAGTGATCATCAGGCTAACCCTGAACCAGGTGATTATCAGTCTAATCCTGAACCATGTGATCATCAATCCAACCCTGAACCATGTGATCATCAATGTAACCGTCAACCAGGTGATCATCAATATAACCCTTAAACAGGTGATCATCAGTCTAACCCTGAACCAGGTGATCATCAGTCTAATCCTGAACCATGTGATCATCAATCCAACCCTGAACCATGTGATCATCAATGTAACCGTGAACCAGGTGATCATCAATATAACCCTTAACGAAGTGATCATCAATCCAACCCTGAACCATGTGATCATCAATGTAACCGTGAACCAGGTGATCATCAATATAACCCTTAACGAAGTGATCATCAGGCTAACCCTGAACCAGGTGATCATCAGTCTAATCCTGAACCATGTGATCATCAATCCAACCCTGAACCATGTGATCATCAATGTAACCGTCAACCAGGTGATCATGAGTCTAACCCTGAACCATATGATCATCAATCCAACCCTGAACCATGTGATCATCAGGCAAATCCTGAACCATGTGATCATCAATGTAACCCTGAACCATGTGATCATCAATCTAACCGTGAACAAGGTGATCATTAATATAACCCTTAAACAGGAGATCATCAGGCTAACCCTGAACCAGGTGATCATCAGTCTAATCCTGAACCATGTGATCATCAATCCAACCCTGAACCATGTGATCATCAATGTAACCCTTAACCAGGTGATCATCAGTCTAATCCTGAACCATATGATCATCAATCCAACCCTGAACCATGTGAACATCAATGTAACCGTGAACCAGGTGATCATCTATATAACCCTTAACCAGGTGATCATGAGTCTAACCCTGAACCATATGATCATCAATCCAACCCTGAACCATGTGATCATCAATCTAACCGTGAACCAGGTGATAATCAATTTAACCATGAACCATGTGATCATCAATCCAACCCTGAACCATGTGATCATCAATGTAACCGTCAACCAGGTCATTATCAATATAACCCTTAACCAGGTGATCATGAGTCTAACCCTGAACCATATGATCATCAATCCAACCCTGAACCATGTGATCATCAATGTAACCGTGAACCAGGTGATCATCTATATAACCCTTAACCAGGTGATTCTCAGTCTAATCTTGAACCATATGATCATCAATCCAACCCTGAACCATGTGATCATCAATCTAACCGTGAACAAGGTGATAATCAATATAACCCTTAAACAGGTGATCATCAGTCTAACCCTGAACCAGGTGATCATCAGTCCAATCCTGAACCATGTGATCATCATTCAGACCCTGAACCATGTGATCATCAATCTAACCCTGAACCAGGTGATCATCAGTCTAACCCTGAACCATGTGATCATCAATCCAACCCTGAACCATGTGATCATCAAACGAACCCTGAACAATGTGATCATCAGTCTAACCCTGAACCATGTGATCATCAATCCAACCCTGGGCCATGTGATCATCAATCTAAACGTGAACAAGGTGATCATCAATATAACCCTTAAACAGGTGAACACCAGTCTAACCCTGAACCATGTGATCATCAATATAACCCTGAACCATGTGATCATCAATCTAACCGTGAACCAGGTGATCATCAATATAACCCTTAACTACGTGATCATGAGTCTAACCCTGAACCATATTATCATCAATCCAACCCTGAACCATGTGATCATCAATGTAACCCTGAACCAGGTGATCATTTGTCTAATCCTGAACCATGTGATCATCAATGTAACCTACAACCAGGTGATTATCAATATGACCCTTAACCAGGTGATCATGAGTCTAACCCTGAACCATATGATCATCAATCCAACCCTGAACCATGTGATCATCAATGTAACCGTGAACCAGTGAATCATCTATATAACCCTTAACCAGGTGATCATGAGTCTAACCCTGAACCATATGATCATCAATCCAACCCTCAACCATGTGATCATCAGGCGAATCCTGAACCATGTGATCATCAATGTAACCCTGAACCATGTGATCATCAATCTAACCGTGAACAAGGTGATCATCAATCTAACCCTGAACCATGTGATCATCAATCTAACCATGAACCAGGTGAACATCAGTCTAACCCTGAAACATGTGATCATCAATCTAACCCTGAACCCTGTGATCATCAGTCTAACCCTGAACCATGTGATCATCAATCCAACCCTGGGCCATGTGATCATCAATCCAACCCTGAACCATTTGATCATCAATGTAACCGTCAACCAGGTGATCATGAGTCTAACCCTGAACCATATGATCATCAATCCAACCCTGAACCATGTGATCATCAGGCGAATCCTGAACCATGTGATCATCAATGTAACCTTGAACCATGTGATCATCAATCTAACCGTGAACAAGGTGATCATCAATATAACCCTTAAACAGGAGATAATCAGTCTAACCCTGAACCAGGTGATCATCAATCCAACCCTGAACCAGGTGATCATCAATCTAACCGTGAACCAGGTGATCATCAATATAACCCTTAACGAGGTGATCATCAGGATAACCCTGAACCATGTGATCATCAATCCAACCCTGAACCATGTGATCATCAATGTAACCGTGACCCAGGTGATCATCTATATAACCCTTAACCAGGTGATCATGAGTCTAACCCTGAACCATATGATCATCAATCCAACCCTGAACCATTTGATCATCAATGTAACCGTGAACCAGGTAATCATCAATATAACCCTTAACGAAGTGATCATCAATGTAACCGTCAACCAGGTGATCATCAATATAACCCTTAAACAGGTGATCATCAGTCTAACCCTGAACCAGGTGATCATCAGTCCAATCCTGAACCATGTGATCATCATTCAGACCCTGAACCATGTGATCATCAGTCTAACCCTGAACCATGTGATCATCAGTCTAACCCTGAAACATGTGATCATCAATCCAACCCTGGACCATGTGATCATCAATCTAACCGTGAACAAGGTGATCATCAATATAACCATTAAACAGGTGATCATCAATATAACCCTTAACGAAGTGATCATCAGGCTAACCCTGAACCAGGTGATCATTTGTCTAATCCTGAATCGTGTGATCATCAATCCAACCCTGAACCATGTGATCATCAATGTAACCGTCAACCAGGTGATCATCAATATAACCCTTAACCAGGTGATCATGAGTCTAACCCTGAACCATATGATCATCAATCCAACCCTGAACCATGTGATCATCAATGTAACCGTGACCCAGGTGATCATCTATATAACCCTTAACCAGGTGATCATGAGTCTAACCCTGAACCATATGATCATCAATCCAACCCTGAAACATTTGATCATCAATGTAACCGTGAACCAGGTGATCATCAATATAACCCTTAACGAAGTGATCATCAGGCTAACCCTGAACCAGGTGATCATCAGTCTAATCCTGAACCATGTGATCATCAATCCAACCCTGAACCATGTGATCATCAATGTAACCGTCAACCAGGTGATCATCAATATAACCCTTAAACAGGTGATCATCAGTCTAACCCTGAACCAGGTGATCATCAATCTAATCCTGAACCATGTGATCATCAATCCAACCCTGAACCATGTGATCATCAATGTAACCGTGAACCAGGTGATCATCAATATAACCCTTAACGAAGTGATCATCAGTCTAATACTGAACCATGTGATCATCAATCCAACCCTGAACCATGTGATCATCAATGTAACCGTCAACCAGGTGATCATGAGTCTAACCCTGAACCATATGATCATCAATCCAACCCTGAACCATGTGATCATCAGGCAAATCCTGAACCATGTGATCATCAATGTAACCCTGAACCATGTGATCATCAATCTAACCGTGAACAAGGTGATCATCAATATAACCCTTAAACAGGAGATCATCAGTCTAACCCTGAACCAGGTGATCATCAGTCCATCCTGAACCAGGTGATCATCAATATAACCCTTAACCAGGTGATCATCAATGTAACCGTCAACCAGGTGATCATCTATATAACCCTTAACCAGGTGATCATGAGTCTAACCCTGAACCATATGATCATCAATCCAACCCTGAACCATTTGATCATCAATGTAACCGTGAACCAGGTGATCATCAATATAACCCTTAACGAAGTGATCATCAGGCTAACCCTGAACCAGGTGATCAATAGTCTAATCCTGAACCATGTGATCATCAGGCAAATCCTGAACCATGTGATCATCAATGTAACCCTGAACCATGTGATCATCAATCTAACCGTGAACAAGGTGATCATCAATATAACCCTTAAACAGGTGATCATCAGTCTAACCCTGAACCAGGTGATCATCAGTCCAATCCTGAACCATGTGATCATCATTCAGACCCTGAACCATGTGATCATCAGTCTAACCCTGAAACATGTGATCATCAGTCTAACCCTGAACCATGTGATCATCAATCCAACCCTGGACCATGTGATCATCAATCTAACCGTGAACAAGGTGATCATCAATATAACCCTTAAACAGGTGATCATCAATATAACCCTTAACGAAGTGATCATCAGGCTAACCCTGAACCAGGTGATCATTTGTCTAATCCTGAACCATGTGATCATCAAACCAACCCTGAACCATGTGATCATCAATGTAACCGTCAACCAGGTGATCATCAATATAACCCTTAACCAGGTGATCATGAGTCTAACCCTGAACCATATGATCATCAATACAACCCTGAACCATGTGATCATCAATGTAACCGTGACCCAGGTGATCATCTATATAACCCTTAACCAGGTGATCATGAGTCTAACCTTGAACCATATGATCATCAATCCAACCCTGAACCATTTGATATCAATGTAACCGTGAACCAGGTGATCATCAATATAACCCTTAACAAAGTGATCATCAGGTTAACCCTGAACCAGGTGATCATCAGTCTAATCCTGAACCATGTGATCATCAATCCAACCCTGAACCATGTGATCATCAATGTAACCGTCAACCAGGTGATCATCAATATAACCCTTAAACAGGTGATCATCAGTCTAACCCTGAACCAGGTGATCATCAGTCTAATCCTGAACCATGTGATCATCAATCCAACCCTGAACCATGTGATCATCAATGTAACCGTGAACCAGGTGATCATCAATATAACCCTTAACGAAGTGATCATCAGTCTAATCCTGAACCATGTGATCATCAATCCAACCCTGAACCATGTGATCATCAATGTAACCGTCAACCAGGTGATCATGAGTCTAACCCTGAACCATATGATCATCAATCCAACCCTGAACCATGTGATCATCAGGCAAATCCTGAACCATGTGATCATCAATGTAACCGTGACCCAGGTGATCATCTATATAACCCTTAACGAAGTGATCATCAGGCTAACCCTGAACCAGGTGATCATCAGTCTAATCCTGAACCATGTGATCATCAATCCAACCCTGAACCATGTGATCATCAATCTAACCGTGAACCAGGTGATCATCAATATAACCCTTAACCAGGTGATCATCAGTCTAATCCTGAACCATGTGATCATCAGGCAAATCCTGAACCATGTGATCATCAATGTAACCCTGAACCATGTGATTATCAATCTAACCGTGAACAAGGTGATCATCAATATAACCCTTAAACAGGTGATCATCAGTCTAACCCTGAACCAGGTGATCATCAGTCCAATCCTGAACCATGTGATCATCATTCAGACCCTGAACCATGTGATCATCTATATAACCCTTAACCAGGTGATCATGAGTCTAACCCTGAACCATATGATCATCAATCCAACCCTGAACCATGTGATCATCAATGTAACCGTGACCCAGGTGATCATCTATATAACCCTTAACCAGGTGATCATGATTCTAACCCTGAACCATATGATCATCAATCCAACCCTGAACCATTTGATCATCAATGTAACCGTGAACCAGGTGATCATCAATATAACCCTTAACGAAGTGATCATCAGGCTAACCCTGAACCAGGTGATCATCAGTCTAATCCTGAACCATGTGATCATCAATCCAACCCTGAACCATGTGATCATCAATGTAACCGTCAACCAGGTGATCATCAATATAACCCTTAAACAGGTGATCATCAGTCTAACCCTGAACCAGGTGATCATCAGTCTAATCCTGAACCATGTGATCATCAATCCAACCCTGAACCATGTGATCATCAATGTACCCGTGAACCAGGTGATCATCAATATAACCCTTAACGAAGTGATCATCAATCCAACCCTGAACCATGTGATCATCAATGTAACCGTGAACCAGGTGATCATCAATATAACCCTTAACGAAGTGATCATCAGGCTAACCCTGAACCAGGTGATCATCAGTCTAATCCTGAACCATGTGATCATCAATCCAACCCTGAACCATGTGATCATCAATGTAACCGTCAACCAGGTGATCATGAGTCTAACCCTGAACCATATGATCATCAATCCAACCCTGAACCATGTGATCATCAGGCAAATCCTGAACCATGTGATCATCAATGTAACCCTGAACCATGTGATCATCAATCTAACCGTGAACAAGGTGATCATCAATATAACCCTTAAACAGGAGATCATCAGGCTAACCCTGAACCAGGTGATCATCAGTCTAATCCTGAACCATGTGATCATCAATCCAACCCTGAACCATGTGATCATCAATGTAACCCTTAACCAGGTGATCATGAGTCTAACCCTGAACCATGTGATCATCAATCCAACCCTGAACCATGTGAACATCAATGTAACCGTGAACCAGGTGATCATCTATATAACCCTTAACCAGGTGATCATGAGTCTAACCCTGAACCATATGATCATCAATCCAACCCTGAACCATTTGATCATCAATCTAACCGTGAACCAGGTGATAATCAATTTAACCATGAACCATGTGATCATCAATCCAACCCTGAACCATGTGATCATCAATGTAACCGTCAACCAGGTCATTATCAATATAACCCTTAACCAGGTGATCATGAGTCTAACCCTGAACCATATGATCATCAATCCAACCCTGAACCATGTGATCATCATTCAGACCCTGAACCATGTGATCATCAATCTAACCCTGAACCAGGTGATCATCAGTCTAACCCTGAACCATGTGATCATCAATCCAACCCTGAACCATGTGATCATCAAACGAACCCTGAACCATGTGATCAACAATCCAACCCTGGGCCATGTGATCATCAATCTAAACGTGAACAAGGTGATCATCAATATAACCCTTAAACAGGTGAACACCAGTCTAACCCTGAACCATGTGATCATCAATATAACCCTGAACCATGTGATCATCAATCTAACCGTGAACCAGGTGATCATCAATATAACCCTTAACGACGTGATCATCAGGCTAACCCTCAACCATGTGATCATCAATCCAACCCTGAACCATGTGATCATCAATGTAACCGTCAACCAGGTGATCATCAATATAACCCTTAACCAGGTGATCATGAGTCTAACCCTGAACCATATGATCATCAATCCAACCCTGAACCATGTGATCATCAATGTAACCGTGAACCAGGTGGTCATCTATATAACCCTTAACCAGGTGATCATGAGTCTAACCCTGAACCATATGATCATCAATCCAACCCTCAACCATGTGATCATCAATGTAACCCTGAACCAGGTGATCATTTGTCTAATCCTGAACCATGTGATCATCAATGTAACCGTCAACCAGGTGATCATCAATATGACCCTTAACCAGGTGATCATGAGTCTAACCCTGAACCATATGATCATCAATCCAACCCTGAACCATGTGATCATCAATGTAACCGTGAAGCAGTGAATCATCTATATAACCCTTAACCAGGTGATCATGAGTCTAACCCTGAACCATATGATCATCAATCCAACCCTCAACCATGTGATCATCAGGCGAATCCTGAACCATGTGATCATCAATGTAACCCTGAACCATGTGATCATCAATCTAACCGTGAACAAGGTGATCATCAATCTAACCCTGAACCATGTGATCATCAATCTAACCATGAACCAGGTGAACATCAGTCTAACCCTGAACCATGTGATCATCAATCTAACCCTGAACCCTGTGATCATCAGTCTAACCCTGAACCATGTGATCATCAATCCAACCCTGGGCCATGTGATCATCAATCCAACCCTGAACCATTTGATCATCAATGTAACCGTCAACCAGGTGATCATGAGTCTAACCCTGAACCATATGATCATCAATCCAACCCTGAACCATTTGATCATCAGGCGAATCCTGAACCATGTGATCATCAATGTAACCTTGAACCATGTGATCATCAATCTAACCGTGAACAAGGTGATTATCTCCTGTTTAAGGGTTATATTGATGATCAGTCTAACCCTGAACCAGGTGATCATCAATCCAACCCTGAACCAGGTGATCATCAATCTAACCGTGAACCAGGTGATCATCAATATAACCCTTAACGAGGTGATCATCAGGATAACCCTGAACCATGTGATCATCAATCCAACCCTGAACCATGTGATCGTCAATGTAACCGTGACCCAGGTGATCATCTATATAACCCTTAACCAGGTGATCATGAGTCTAACCCTGAACTATATGATCATCAATCCAACCCTGATCCATTTGATCATCAATGTAACCGTGAACCAGGTGATCATCAATATAACCGTTAACGAAGTGATCATCAATGTAACCGTCAACCAGGTGATCATCAATATAACCCTGAACCAGGTGATCATTTGTCTAATCCTGAACCATGTGATCATCAATCCAACCCTGAACCATGTGATCATCAATGTAACCGTCAACCAGGTGATCATCAATATAACCCTTAACCAGGTGATCATGAGTCTAACCCTGAACCATATGATCATCAATCCAACCCTGAACCATGTGATCATCAATGTAACCGTGACCCAGGTGATCATCTATATAACCCTTAACCAGGTGATCATGAGTCTAACCCTGAACCATATGATCATCAATCCAACCCTGAACCATTTGATCATCAATGTAACCGTGAACCAGGTGATCATCAATATAACCCTTAACGAAGTGATCATCAGGCTAACCCTGAACCAGGTGATCATCAGTCTAATCCTGAACCATGTGATCATCAATCCAACCCTGAACCATGTGATCATCAATGTAACCGTCAACCAGGTGATCATCAATATAACCCTTAAACAGGTGATCATCAGTCTAACCCTGAACCAGGTGATCATCAGTCTAATCCTGAACCATGTGATCATCAATCCAACCCTGAACCATGTGATCATCAATGTACCCGTGAACCAGGTGATCATCAATATAACCCTTAACGAAGTGATCATCAATCCAACCCTGAACCATGTGATCATCAATGTAACCGTGAACCAGGTGATCATCAATATAACCCTTAACGAAGTGATCATCAGGCTAACCCTGAACCAGGTGATCATCAGTCTAATCCTGAACCATGTGATCATCAATCCAACCCTGAACCATGTGATCATCAATGTAACCGTCAACCAGGTGATCATGAGTCTAACCCTGAACCATATGATCATCAATCCAACCCTGAACCATGTGATCATCAGGCAAATCCTGAACCATGTGATCATCAATGTAACCCTGAACCATGTGATCATCAATCTAACCGTGAACAAGGTGATCATCAATATAACCCTTAAACAGGAGATCATCAGGCTAACCCTGAACCAGGTGATCATCAGTCTAATCCTGAACCATGTGATCATCAATCCAACCCTGAACCATGTGATCATCAATGTAACCCTTAACCAGGTGATCATGAGTCTAACCCTGAACCATATGATCATCAATCCAACCCTAAACCATGTGATCATCAATGTAACCGTGAACCAGGTGATCATCTGTATAACCCTTAACCAGGTGATTCTCAGTCTAATCTTGAACCATATGATCATCAATCCAACCCTGAACCATGTGATCATCAATCTAACCGTGAACAAGGTGATCATCAATATAACCCTTAAACAGGTGATCATCAGTCTAACCCTGAACCAGGTGATCATCAGTCCAATCCTGAACCATGTGATCATCATTCAGACCCTGAACCATGTGATCATCAATCTAACCCTGAACCAGGTGATCATCAGTCTAACCCTGAACCATGTGATCATAAATCCAACCCTGAACCATGTGATCATCAAACGAACCCTGAACAATGTGATCATCAGTCTAACCCTGAACCATGTGATCATCAATCCAACCCTGGGCCATGTGATCATCAATCTAAACCTGAACAAGGTGATCATCAATATAACCCTTAAACAGGTGAACACCAGTCTAACCCTGAACCATGTGATCATCAATATAACCCTGAACCATGTGATCATCAATCTAACCGTGAACCAGGTGATCATCAATATAACCCTTAACGACGTGATCATCAGGCTAACCCTCAACCAGGTGATCATTTGTCTAATCCTGAACCATGTGATCATCAATGTAACCGTCAACCAGGTGATCATCAATATAACCCTTAACCAGGTGATCATGAGTCTAACCCTGAACCATATGATCATCAATCCAACCCTGAACCATGTGATCATCAATGTAACCGTGAACCAGGTGGTCATCTATATAACCCTTAACCAGGTGATCATGAGTCTAACCCTGAACCATATGATCATCAATCCAACCCTGAACCATGTGATCATCAATGTAACCCTGAACCAGGTGATCATTTGTCTAATCCTGAACCATGTGATCATCAATGTAACCGTCAACCAGGTGATCATCAATATGACCCTTAACCAGGTGATCATGAGTCTAACCCTGAACCATATGATCATCAATCCAACCCTGAACCATGTGATCATCAATTTAACCGTGAACCAGTGAATCATCTATATAACCCTTAACCAGGTGATCATGAGTCTAACCCTGAACCATATGATCATCAATCCAACCCTCAACCATGTGATCATCAGGCGAATCCTGAACCATGTGATCATCAATGTAACCCTGAACCATGTGATCATCAATCTAACCGTGAACAAGGTGATCATCAATCTAACCCTGAACCATGTGATCATCAATCTAACCATGAACCAGGTGAACATCAGTCTAACCCTGAACCATGTGATCATCAATCTAACCCTGAACCCTGTGATCATCAGTCTAACCCTGAACCATGTGATCATCAATCCAACCCTGGGCCATGTGATCATCAATCCAACCCTGAACCATTTGATCATCAATGTAACCGTCAACCAGGTGATCATGAGTCTAACCCTGAACCATATGATCATCAATCCAACCCTGAACCATGTGATCATCAGGCGAATCCTGAACCATGTGATCATCAATGTAACCTTGAACCATGTGATCATCAATCTAACCGTGAACAGGGTGATCATCAATATAACCCTTAAACAGGAGATAATCAGTCTAACCCTGAACCAGGTGATCATCAATCCAACCCTGAACCAGGTGATCATCAATCTAACCGTGAACCAGGTGATCATCAATATAACCCTTAACGAGGTGATCATCAGGATAACCCTGAACCATGTGATCATCAATCCAACCCTGAACCATGTGATCGTCAATGTAACCGTGACCCAGGTGATCATCTATATAACCCTTAACCAGGTGATCATGAGTCTAACCCTGAACCATATGATCATCAATCCAACCCTGATCCATTTGATCATCAATGTAACCGTGAACCAGGTGATCATCAATATAACCGTTAACGAAGTGATCATCAATGTAACCGTCAACCAGGTGATCATCAATATAACCCTTAAACAGGTGATCATCAGTCCAATCCTGAACCATGTGATCATCATTCAGACCCTGAACCATGTGATCATCAATCCAACCCTGGACCATGTGATCATCAATCTAACCGTGAACAAGGTGATCATCAATATAACCCTTAAACAGGTGATCATCAATATAACCCTTAACGAAGTGATCATCAGGCTAACCCTGAACCAGGTGATCATTTGTCTAATCCTGAATCGTGTGATCATCAATCCAACCCTGAACCATGTGATCATCAATGTAACCGTCAACCAGGTGATCATCAATATAACCCTTAACCAGGTGATCATGAGTCTAACCCTGAACCATATGATCATCAATCCAACCCTGAACCATGTGATCATCAATGTAACCGTGACCCAGGTGATCATCTATATAACCCTTAACCAGGTGATCATGAGTCTAACCCTGAACCATATGATCATCAATCCAACCCTGAACCATTTGATCATCAATGTAACCGTGAACCAGGTGATCATCAATATAACCCTTAACGAAGTGATCATCAGGCTAACCCTGAACCAGGTGATCATCAGTCTAATCCTGAACCATGTGATTATCAATCCAACCCTGAACCATGTGATCATCAATGTAACCGTCAACCAGGTGATCATCAATATAACCCTTAAACAGGTGATCATCAGTCTAACCCTGAACCAGGTGATCATCAATCTAATCCTGAACCATGTGATCATCAATCCAACCCTGAACATGTGATCATCAATGTAACCGTGAACCAGGTGATCATCAATATAACCCTTAACGAAGTGATCATCAGTCTAATACTGAACCATGTGATCATCAATCCAACCCTGAACCATGTGATCATCAATGTAACGGTCAACCAGGTGATCATGAGTCTAACCCTGAACCATATGATCATCAATCCAACCCTGAACCATGTGATCATCAGGCAAATCCTGAACCATGTGATCATCAATGTAACCCTGAACCATGTGATCATCAATCTAACCGTGAACAAGGTGATCATCAATATAACCCTTAAACAGGAGATCATCGGTCTAACCCTGAACCAGGTGATCATCAGTCCATCCTGAACCATGTGATCATCAATCCAACCCTGAACCATGTGATCATCAATCTAACTGTGAACCAGGTGATCATCAATATAACCCTTAACGAGGTGATCATCAGGCCAACCCTGAACCAGGTGATCATCAGTCTAATCCTGAACCATGTGATCATCAATCCAACCCTGAACCATGTGATCATCAATGCAAACCGTGAACCATGTGATCATCAATGTAACCGTGAACCAGGTGATCATCTATATAACCCTTAACCAGGTGATCATGAGTCTAACCCTGAACCATATGATCATCAATGCAAACCGTGAACCATGTGATCATCAATGTAACCGTGAACCAGGTGATCATCTATATAACCCTTAACCAGGTGATCATGAGTCTAACCCTGAACCATATGATCATCAATCCAACCCTGAACCATGTGATCATCAATCTAACCGTGAACCAGGTGATAATCAATGTAACCATGAACCATGTGATCATCAATCCAACCCTGAACCATGTGATCATCAATGTAACCGTCAACCAGGTGATTATCAATATAACCCTTAACCAGGTGATCATGAGTCTAACCCTGAACCATATGATCATCAATCCAACCTGAACCATGTGATCATCAATCTAACCGTGAACCAGGTGATCATCAATATAACCCTTAACCAGGTGATCATCAGTCTAATCCTGAACCATGTGATCATCAGGCAAATCCTGAACAATGTGATCATCATTCAGACCCTGAACCATGTGATCATCAATCTAACCCTGAACCATGTGATCATCAATCCAACCATGAACCATGTGATCATCAAACTAACCCTGAACAATGTGATCATCAGTCTAACCCTGAACCATGTGATCATCAATCCAACCCTGGGCCATGTGATCATCAATCTAAACGTGAACAAGGTGATCATCAATATAACCCTTAAACAGGTGAACATCAGTCTAACCCTGAACCATGTGATCATCAATATAACCCTGAACCATGTGATCATCAATCTAACCGTGAACCAGGTGATCATCAATATAACCCTTAACGACGTGATCATAAGGCTAACCCTGAACCAGGTGATCATTTCTCTAATCCTGAACCATGTGATCATCAATGTAACCGTCAACCAGGTGATCATCAATATAACCCTTAACCAGGTGATCATGAGTCTAACCCTGAACCATATGATCATCAATCCAACCCTGAACCATGTGATCATCAATGTAACCGTGAACCAGGTGGTAATCTATATAACCCTTAACCAGGTGATCATGAGTCTAACCCTGAACCATATGATCATCAATCCAACCCTGAACCATTTCATCATCAATGTAACCGTCAACCAGGTGATCATAAGTCTAACCCTGAACCATATGATCATCAATCCAACCCTGAACCATGTGATCATCAATGTAACCCTGAACCAGGTGATCATTTGTCTAATCCTGAACCATGTGATCATCAATGTAACCGTCAACCAGGTGATCATCAATATGACCCTTAACCAGGTGATCATGAGTCTAACCCTGAACCATATGATCATCAATCCAACCCTGAACCATGTGATCATCAATGTAACCGTGAACCAGGTGATCATCTATATAACCCTTAACCAGGTGATCATGAGTCTAACCCTGAACCATATGATCATCAATCCAACCCTGAACCATTTGATCATCAATGTAACCGTCAACCAGGTGATCATGACTCTAACCCTGAACCATATGATCATCAATCCAACCCTGAACCATGTGATCATCAGGCGAATCCTGAACCATGTGATCATCAATGTAACCCTGAACCATGTGATCATCAATCTAACCGTGAACAAGGTGATCATCAATCTAACCCTGAACCATGTGATCATCAATCTAACCATGAACCAGGTGAACTTCAGTCTAACCCTGAACCATGTGATCATCAATCTAACCCTGAACTCTGTGATCATCAATCCAACCCTGAACCATGTGATCATCAATGTAACCCTTAACCAGGTGATCATGAGTCTAACCCTGAACCATATCATCATCAATCCAAACCGTGAACCATGTGATCATCAATGTAACCGTGAACCAGGTGATCATCTATATAACCCTTAACCAGGTGATCATGAGTCTAACCCTGAACCATATGATCATCAATCCAACCCTGAACCATGTGATCATCAATCTAACCGTGAACCAGGTGATAATCAATGTAACCATGAACCATGTGATCATCAATCCAAACCTGAACCATGTGATCATCAATGTAACCGTCAACCAGGTGATTATCAATATAACCCTTAACCAGGTGATCATGAGTCTAACCCTGAACCATATGATCATCAATCCAACCTGACCCATGTGATCATCAATGTAACCGTGAACCAGGTGATCATCTATATAACCCTTAACCAGGTGATTCTCAGTCTAATCTTGAACCATATGATCATCAATCCAACCCTGAACCATGTGATCATCAATCTAACCGTGAACCAGGTGATCATCAGTCTAACCCTGAACCATGTGATCATCAATGTAACCGTCAACCAGGTGATCATGACTCTAACCCTGAACCATATGATCATCAATCCAACCCTGAACCCTGTGATCATCAGGCGAATCCTGAACCATGTGATCATCAATGTAACCCTGAACCATGTGATCATCAATCTAACCGTGAACAAGGTGATCATCAATCTAACCCTGAACCATGTGATCATCAATCTAACCATGAACCAGGTGAACATCAGTCTAACCCTGAACCATGTGATCATCAATCTAACCCTGAACCCTGTGATCATCAATCCAACCCTGAACCATGTGATCGTCAATGTAACCCTTAACCAGGTGATCATGAGTCTAACCCTGAACCATATCATCATCAATCCAAACCGTGAACCATGTGATCATCAATGTAACCGTGAACCAGGTGATCATCTATATAACCCTTAACCAGGTGATCATGAGTCTAACCCTGAACCATATGATCATCAATCCAACCCTGAACCATGTGATCATCAATCTAACCGTGAACCAGGTGATAATCAATGTAACCATGAACCATGTGATCATCAATCCAAACCTGAACCATGTGATCATCAATGTAACCGTCAACCAGGTGATTATCAATATAACCCTTAACCAGGTGATCATGAGTCTAACCCTGAACCATATGATCATCAATCCAACCTGACCCATGTGATCATCAATGTAACCGTGAACCAGGTGATCATCTATATAACCCTTAACCAGGTGATTCTCAGTCTAATCTTGAACCATATGATCATCAATCCAACCCTGAACCATGTGATCATCAATCTAACCGTGAACCAGGTGATCATCAATATAACCCTTAACCAGGTGATCATCAGTCTAATCCTGAACCATGTGATCATCAGGCAAATCCTGAACAATTTGATCATCATTCAGACCCTGAACCATGTGATCCTCAATCTAACCCTGAACCAGGTGATCATCAGTCTAACCCTGAACCATGTGATCATCAATCCAACCCTGAACCATGTGATCATCAAACTAACCCTGAACAATGTGATCATCAGTCTAACCCTGAACCATGTGATCATCAATCCAACCCTGGACCATGTGATCATCAATGTAACCGTCAACCAGGTGATCATCAATATAACCCTTAACCAGGTGATCATGAGTCTAACCCTGAACCATATGATCATCAATCCAACCCTGAACCATGTGATCATCAATGTAACCGTGACCCAGGTGATCATCTATATAACCCTTAACCAGGTGATCATGAGTCTAACCCTAAACCATATGATCATCAATCCAACCCTGAACCATTTGATCATCAATGTAACCGTGAACCAGGTGATCATCAATATAACCCTTAACGAAGTGATCATCAGGCTAACCCTGAACCAGGTGATCATCAGTCTAATCCTGAACCATGTGATCATCAATCCAACCCTGAACCATGTGATCATCAATGTAACCGTCAACCAGGTGAACATCAATATAACCCTTAAACAGGTGATCATCAGTCTAACCCTGAACCAGGTGATCATCAGTCTAATCCTGAACCATGTGATCATCAATCCAACCCTGAACCATGTGATCATCAATGTACCCGTGAACCAGGTGATCATCAATATAACCCTTAACGAAGTGATCATCAATCCAACCCTGAACCATGTGATCATCAATGTAACCGTGAAGCAGGTGATCATCAATATAACCCTTAACGAAGTGATCATCAGGCTAACCCTGAACCAGGTGATCATCAGTCTAATCCTGAACCATGTGATCATCAATCCAACCCTGAACCATGTGATCATCAATGTAACCGTCAACCAGGTGATCATGAGTCTAACCCTGAACCATATGATCATCAATCCAACCCTGAACCATGTGATCATCAGGCAAATCCTGAACCATGTGATCATCAATGTAACCCTGAACCATGTGATCATCAATCTAAACGTGAACAAGGTGATCATCAATATAACCCTTAAACAGGAGATCATCAGGCTAACCCTGAACCAGGTGATCATCAGTCTAATCCTGAACCATGTGATCATCAATCCAACCCTGAACCATGTGATCATCAATGTAACCCTTAACCAGGTGATCATGAGTCTAACCCTGAACCATATGATCATCAATCCAACCCTGAACCATGTGAACATCAATGTAACCGTGAACCAGGTGATCATCTATATAACCCTTAACCAGGTGATCATGAGTCTAACCCTGAACCATATGATCATCAATCCAACCCTGAACCATTTGATCATCAATCTAACCGTGAACCAGGTGATAATCAATTTAACCATGAACCATGTGATCATCAATCCAACCCTGAACCATGTGATCATCAATGTAACCGTCAACCAGGTCATTATCAATATAACCCTTAACCAGGTGATCATGAGTCTAACCCTGAACCATATGATCATCAATCCAACCCTGAACCATGTGATCATCAATGTAACCGTGAACCAGGTGATCATCTGTATAACCCTTAACCAGGTGATTCTCAGTCTAATCTTGAACCATATGATCATCAATCCAACCCTGAACCATGTGATCATCAATCTAACCGTGAACAAGGTGATCATCAATATAACCCTTAAACAGGTGATCATCAGTCTAACCCTGAACCAGGTGATCATCAGTCCAATCCTGAACCATGTGATCATCATTCAGACCCTGAACCATGTGATCATCAATCTAACCCTGAACCAGGTGATCATCAGTCTAACCCTGAACCATGTGATCATCAATCCAACCCTGAACCATGTGATCATCAAACGAACCCTGAACAATGTGATCATCAGTCTAACCCTGAACCATGTGATCATCAATCCAACCCTGGGCCATGTGATCATCAATCTAAACCTGAACAAGGTGATCATCAATATAACCCTTAAACAGGTGAACACCAGTCTAACCCTGAACCATGTGATCATCAATATAACCCTGAACCATGTGATCATCAATCTAACCGTGAACCAGGTGATCATCAATATAACCCTTAACGACGTGATCATCAGGCTAACCCTCAACCAGGTGATCATTTGTCTAATCCTGAACCATGTGATCATCAATGTAACCGTCAACCAGGTGATCATCAATATAACCCTTAACCAGGTGATCATGAGTCTAACCCTGAACCATATGATCATCAATCCAACCCTGAACCATGTGATCATCAATGTAACCGTGAACCAGGTGGTCATCTATATAACCCTTAACCAGGTGATCATGAGTCTAACCCTGAACCATATGATCATCAATCCAACCCTGAACCATGTGATCATCAATGTAACCCTGAACCAGGTGATCATTTGTCTAATCCTGAACCATGTGATCATCAATGTAACCGTCAACCAGGTGATCATCAATATGACCCTTAACCAGGTGATCATGAGTCTAACCCTGAACCATATGATCATCAATCCAACCCTGAACCATGTGATCATCAATGTAACCGTGAACCAGTGAATCATCTATATAACCCTTAACCAGGTGATCATGAGTCTAACCCTGAACCATATGATCATCAATCCAACCCTCAACCATGTGATCATCAGGCGAATCCTGAACCATGTGATCATCAATGTAACCCTGAACCATGTGATCATCAATCTAACCGTGAACAAGGTGATCATCAATCTAACCCTGAACCATGTGATCATCAATCTAACCATGAACCAGGTGAACATCAGTCTAACCCTGAACCATGTGATCATCAATCTAACCCTGAACCCTGTGATCATCAGTCTAACCCTGAACCATGTGATCATCAATCCAACCCTGGGCCATGTGATCATCAATCCAACCCTGAACCATTTGATCATCAATGTAACCGTCAACCAGGTGATCATGAGTCTAACCCTGAACCATATGATCATCAATCCAACCCTGAACCATGTGATCATCAGGCGAATCCTGAACCATGTGATCATCAATGTAACCTTGAACCATGTGATCATCAATCTAACCGTGAACAGGGTGATCATCAATATAACCCTTAAACAGGAGATAATCAGTCTAACCCTGAACCAGGTGATCATCAATCCAACCCTGAACCAGGTGATCATCAATCTAACCGTGAACCAGGTGATCATCAATATAACCCTTAACGAGGTGATCATCAGGATAACCCTGAACCATGTGATCATCAATCCAACCCTGAACCATGTGATCGTCAATGTAACCGTGACCCAGGTGATCATCTATATAACCCTTAACCAGGTGATCATGAGTCTAACCCTGAACCATATGATCATCAATCCAACCCTGATCCATTTGATCATCAATGTAACCGTGAACCAGGTGATCATCAATATAACCGTTAACGAAGTGATCATCAATGTAACCGTCAACCAGGTGATCATCAATATAACCCTTAAACAGGTGATCATCAGTCCAATCCTGAACCATGTGATCATCATTCAGACCCTGAACCATGTGATCATCAGTCTAACCCTGAACCATGTGATCATCAATCCAACCCTGGACCATGTGATCATCAATCTAACCGTGAACAAGGTGATCATCAATATAACCCTTAAACAGGTGATCATCAATATAACCCTTAACGAAGTGATCATCAGGCTAACCCTGAACCAGGTGATCATTTGTCTAATCCTGAATCGTGTGATCATCAATCCAACCCTGAACCATGTGATCATCAATGTAACCGTCAACCAGGTGATCATCAATATAACCCTTAACCAGGTGATCATGAGTCTAACCCTGAACCATATGATCATCAATCCAACCCTGAACCATGTGATCATCAATGTAACCGTGACCCAGGTGATCATCTATATAACCCTTAACCAGGTGATCATGAGTCTAACCCTGAACCATATGATCATCAATCCAACCCTGAACCATTTGATCATCAATGTAACCGTGAACCAGGTGATCATCAATATAACCCTTAACGAAGTGATCATCAGGCTAACCCTGAACCAGGTGATCATCAGTCTAATCCTGAACCATGTGATCATCAATCCAACCCTGAACCATGTGATCATCAATGTAACCGTCAACCAGGTGATCATCAATATAACCCTTAAACAGGTGATCATCAGTCTAACCCTGAACCAGGTGATCATCAATCTAATCCTGAACCATGTGATCATCAATCCAACCCTGAACATGTGATCATCAATGTAACCGTGAACCAGGTGATCATCAATATAACCCTTAACGAAGTGATCATCAGTCTAATACTGAACCATGTGATCATCAATCCAACCCTGAACCATGTGATCATCAATGTAACCGTCAACCAGGTGATCATGAGTCTAACCCTGAACCATATGATCATCAATCCAACCCTGAACCATGTGATCATCAATGTAACCGTGAACCAGTGAATCATCTATATAACCCTTAACCAGGTGATCATGAGTCTAACCCTGAACCATATGATCATCAATCCAACCCTCAACCATGTGATCATCAGGCGAATCCTGAACCATGTGATCATCAATGTAACCCTGAACCATGTGATCATCAATCTAACCGTGAACAAGGTGATCATCAATCTAACCATGAACCAGGTGAACATCAGTCTAACCCTGAACCATGTGATCATCAATCTAACCCTGAACCCTGTGATCATCAGTCTAACCCTGAACCATGTGATCATCAATCCAACCCTGGGCCATTTGATCATCAATCCAACCCTGAACCATTTGATCATCAATGTAACCGTCAACCAGGTGATCATGAGTCTAACCCTGAACCATATGATCATCAATCCAACCCTGAACCATGTGATCATCAGGCGAATCCTGAACCATGTGATCATCAATGTAACCTTGAACCATGTGATCATCAATCTAACCGTGAACAGGGTGATCATCAATATAACCCTTAAACAGGAGATAATCAGTCTAACCCTGAACCAGGTGATCATCAATCCAACCCTGAACCAGGTGATCATCAATCTAACCGTGAACCAGGTGATCATCAATATAACCCTTAACGAGGTGATCATCAGGATAACCCTGAACCATGTGATCATCAATCCAACCCTGAACCATGTGATCGTCAATGTAACCGTGACCCAGGTGATCATCTATATAACCCTTAACCAGGTGATCATGAGTCTAACCCTGAACCATATGATCATCAATCCAACCCTGATCCATTTGATCATCAATGTAACCGTGAACCAGGTGATCATCAATATAACCGTTAACGAAGTGATCATCAATGTAACCGTCAACCAGGTGATCATCAATATAACCCTTAAACAGGTGATCATCAGTCCAATCCTGAACCATGTGATCATCATTCAGACCCTGAACCATGTGATCATCAGTCTAACCCTGAACCATGTGATCATCAATCCAACCCTGGACCATGTGATCATCAATCTAACCGTGAACAAGGTGATCATCAATATAACCCTTAAACAGGTGATCATCAATATAACCCTTAACGAAGTGATCATCAGGCTAACCCTGAACCAGGTGATCATTAGTCTAATCCTGAATCGTGTGATCATCAATCCAACCCTGAACCATGTGATCATCAATGTAACCGTCAACCAGGTGATCATCAATATAACCCTTAACCAGGTGATCATGAGTCTAACCCTGAACCATATGATCATCAATCCAACCCTGAACCATGTGATCATCAATGTAACCGTGACCCAGGTGATCATCTATATAACCCTTAACCAGGTGATCATGAGTCTAACCCTGAACCATATGATCATCAATCCAACCCTGAACCATTTGATCATCAATGTAACCGTGAACCAGGTGATCATCAATATAACCCTTAACAAAGTGATCATCAGGCTAACCCTGAACCAGGTGATCATCAGTCTAATCCTGAACCATGTGATCATCAATCCAACCCTGAACCATGTGATCATCAATGTAACCGTCAACCAGGTGATCATCAATATAACCCTTAAACAGGTGATCATCAGTCTAACCCTGAACCAGGTGATCATCAGTCTAATCCTGAACCATGTGATCATCAATCCAACCCTGAACCATGTGATCATCAATGTAACCGTGAACCAGGTGATCATCAATATAACCCTTAACGAAGTGATCATCAGTCTAATCCTGAACCATGTGATCATCAATCCAACCCTGAACCATGTGATCATCAATCCAACCCTGAACCATGTGATCATCAATGTAACCGTCAACCAGGTGATCATCAATATAACCCTTAAACAGGTGATCATCAGTCTAACCCTGAACCAGGTGATCATCAATCTAATCCTGAACCATGTGATCATCAATCCAACCCTGAACATGTGATCATCAATGTAACCGTGAACCAGGTGATCATCAATATAACCCTTAACGAAGTGATCATCAGTCTAATACTGTACCATGTGATCATCAATCCAACCCTGAACCATGTGATCATCAATGTAACCGTCAACCAGGTGATCATGAGTCTAACCCTGAACCATATGATCATCAATCCAACCCTGAACCATGTGATCATCAGGCAAATCCTGAACCATGTGATCATCAATGTAACCCTGAACCATGTGATCATCAATCTAACCGTGAACAAGGTGATCATCAATATAACCCTTAAACAGGTGATCATCAGTCTAACCCTGAATCATGTGATCATCATTCAGACCCTGAACCATGTGATCATCAATCCAACCCTGAACCATGTGATCATCAAACTAACCCTGAACAATGTGATCATCACTCTAACCCTGAACCATGTGATCATCAATCCAACCCTGGACCATGTGATCATCAATCTAACCGTGAACAAGGTGATCATCAATAAAACCCTTAAACAGGTGATCATCAATATAACCCTTAACGAAGTGATCATCAGGCTAACCCTGAACCAGGTGATCATTTGTCTAATCCTGAACCATGTGATCATCAATCCAACCCTGAACCATGTGATCATCAATGTAACCGTCAACCAGGTGATCATCAATATAACCCTTAACCAGGTGATCATGAGTCTAACCCTGAACCATATGATCATCAATCCAACCCTGAACCATGTGATCATCAATGTAACCGTGAACCAGGTGATCATCTATATAACCCTTAACCAGGTGATCATGAGTCTAACCCTGAACCATATGATCATCAATGTAACCGTGAACCAGGTGATCATCAAAATAACCCTTAACGAAGTGATCATCAGGCTAACCCTGAACCAGGTGATCATCATTCTAATCCTGAACCATGTGATCATCAATCCAACCCTGAACCATGTGATCATCAATGTAACCGTCAACCAGGTGATCATCAATATAACCCTTAAACAGGTGATCATCAGGCTAACCCTGAACCAGGTGATCATCAGTCTAATCCTGAACCATGTGATCATCAATCCAACCCTGAACCATGTGATCATCAATGTAACCGTCAACCAGGTGATCATCAATATAACCCTTAAACGGGTGATCATCAGTCTAACCCTGAACCATATGATCATCAATCCAACCCTGAACCATGTGATCATCAGGCAAATCCTGAACCATGTGATCATCACTGTAACCCTGAACCATGTGATCATCAATCTAACCGTGAACAAGGTGATCATCAATATAACCCTTAAACAGGAGATCATCAGTCTAACCCTGAACCAGGTGATCATCAATATAACCCTTAACCAGGTGATCATGAGTCTAACCCTGAACCATATGATCATCAATCTAACCCTGAACAATGTGATCATCAATGTAACCGTGAACCAGGTGATCATCTATATAACCCTTAACCAGGTGATCACGAGTCTAACCCTGAACCATATGATCATCAATCCAACCCTGAACCATTTCATCATCAATGTAACCGTCAACCAGGTGATCATGAGTCTAACCCTGAACCATATGATCATCAATCCAACCCTGAACCATGTGATCATCAATGTAACCCTGAACAAAGTGATCATTTGTCTAACCCTGAACCATGTGACCATCAATCTAACCGTGAACAAGGTGATCATCAATATAACCCTTAACGAAGTGATCATCAGGCTAACCCTGAACCAGGTGATCATCAGTCTAATCCTGAACCATGTGATCATCAATCCAACCCTGAACCATGTGATCATCAATGTAACCGTCAACCAGGTGATCATCAATATAACCCTTAAACAGGTGATCATCAGTCTAACCCTGAACCAGGTGATCATCAATCTAATCCTGAACCATGTGATCATCAATCCAACCCTGAACATGTGATCATCAATGTAACCGTGAACCAGGTGATCATCAATATAACCCTTAATGAAGTGATCATCAGTCTAATACTGAACCATGTGATCATCAATCCAACCCTGAACCATGTGATCATCAATGTAACCGTCAACCAGGTGATCATGAGTCTAACCCTGAACCATATGATCATCAATCCAACCCTGAACCATGTGATCATCAATGTAACCGTGAACCAGTGAATCATCTATATAACCCTTAACCAGGTGATCATGAGTCTAACCCTGAACCATATGATCATCAATCCAACCCTCAACCATGTGATCATCAGGCGAATCCTGAACCATGTGATCATCAATGTAACCCTGAACCATGTGATCATCAATCTAACCGTGAACAAGGTGATCATCAATCTAACCATGAACCAGGTGAACATCAGTCTAACCCTGAACCATGTGATCATCAATCTAACCCTGAACCCTGTGATCATCAGTCTAACCCTGAACCATGTGATCATCAATCCAACCCTGGGCCATTTGATCATCAATCCAACCCTGAACCATTTGATCATCAATGTAACCGTCAACCAGGTGATCATGAGTCTAACCCTGAACCATATGATCATCAATCCAACCCTGAACCATGTGATCATCAGGCGAATCCTGAACCATGTGATCATCAATGTAACCTTGAACCATGTGATCATCAATCTAACCGTGAACAGGGTGATCATCAATATAACCCTTAAACAGGAGATAATCAGTCTAACCCTGAACCAGGTGATCATCAATCCAACCCTGAACCAGGTGATCATCAATCTAACCGTGAACCAGGTGATCATCAATATAACCCTTAACGAGGTGATCATCAGGATAACCCTGAACCATGTGATCATCAATCCAACCCTGAACCATGTGATCGTCAATGTAACCGTGACCCAGGTGATCATCTATATAACCCTTAACCAGGTGATCATGAGTCTAACCCTGAACCATATGATCATCAATCCAACCCTGATCCATTTGATCATCAATGTAACCGTGAACCAGGTGATCATCAATATAACCGTTAACGAAGTGATCATCAATGTAACCGTCAACCAGGTGATCATCAATATAACCCTTAAACAGGTGATCATCAGTCCAATCCTGAACCATGTGATCATCATTCAGACCCTGAACCATGTGATCATCAATCCAACCCTGGACCATGTGATCATCAATCTAACCGTGAACAAGGTGATCATCAATATAACCCTTAAACAGGTGATCATCAATATAACCCTTAACGAAGTGATCATCAGGCTAACCCTGAACCAGGTGATCATTTGTCTAATCCTGAATCGTGTGATCATCAATCCAACCCTGAACCATGTGATCATCAATGTAACCGTCAACCAGGTGATCATCAATATAACCCTTAACCAGGTGATCATGAGTCTGACCCTGAACCATATGATCATCAATCCAACCCTGAACCATGTGATCATCAATGTAACCGTGACCCAGGTGATCATCTATATAACCCTTAACCAGGTGATCATGAGTCTAACCCTGAACCATATGATCATCAATCCAACCCTGAACCATTTGATCATCAATGTAACCGTGAACCAGGTGATCATCAATATAACCCTTAACAAAGTGATCATCAGGCTAACCCTGAACCAGGTGATCATCAGTCTAATCCTGAACCATGTGATCATCAATCCAACCCTGAACCATGTGATCATCAATGTAACCGTCAACCAGGTGATCATCAATATAACCCTTAAACAGGTGATCATCAGTCTAACCCTGAACCAGGTGATCATCAGTCTAATCCTGAACCATGTGATCATCAATCCAACCCTGAACCATGTGATCATCAATGTAACCGTGAACCAGGTGATCATCAATATAACCCTTAACAAAGTGATCATCAGTCTAATCCTGAACCATGTGATCATCAATCCAACCCTGAACCATGTGATCATCAATCCAACCCTGAACCATGTGATCATCAATGTAACCGTCAACCAGGTGATCATCAATATAACCCTTAAACAGGTGATCATCAGTCTAACCCTGAACCAGGTGATCATCAATCTAATCCTGAACCATGTGATCATCAATCCAACCCTGAACATGTGATCATCAATCCAACCCTGATCCATTTGATCATCAATGTAACCGTGAACCAGGTGATCATCAATATAACCGTTAACGAAGTGATCATCAATGCAACCGTCAACCAGGTGATCATCAATATAACCCTTAAACAGGTGATCATCAGTCCAATCCTGAACCATGTGATCATCATTCAGACCCTGAACCATGTGATCATCAGTCTAACCCTGAACCATGTGATCATCAATCCAACCCTGGACCATGTGATCATCAATCTAACCGTGAACAAGGTGATCATCAATATAACCCTTAAACAGGTGATCATCAATATAACCCTTAACGAAGTGATCATCAGGCTAACCCTGAACCAGGTGATCATTTGTCTAATCCTGAATCGTGTGATCATCAATCCAACCCTGAACCATGTGATCATCAATGTAACCGTCAACCAGGTGATCATCAATATAACCCTTAACCAGGTGATCATGAGTCTGACCCTGAACCATATGATCATCAATCCAACCCTGAACCATGTGATCATCAATGTAACCGTGACCCAGGTGATCATCTATATAACCCTTAACCAGGTGATCATGAGTCTAACCCTGAACCATATGATCATCAATCCAACCCTGAACCATTTGATCATCAATGTAACCGTGAACCAGGTGATCATCAATATAACCCTTAACAAAGTGATCATCAGGCTAACCCTGAACCAGGTGATCATCAGTCTAATCCTGAACCATGTGATCATCAATCCAACCCTGAACCATGTGATCATCAATGTAACCGTCAACCAGGTGATCATCAATATAACCCTTAAACAGGTGATCATCAGTCTAACCCTGAACCAGGTGATCATCAGTCTAATCCTGAACCATGTGATCATCAATCCAACCCTGAACCATGTGATCATCAATGTAACCGTGAACCAGGTGATCATCAATATAACCCTTAACAAAGTGATCATCAGTCTAATCCTGAACCATGTGATCATCAATCCAACCCTGAACCATGTGATCATCAATCCAACCCTGAACCATGTGATCATCAATGTAACCGTCAACCAGGTGATCATCAATATAACCCTTAAACAGGTGATCATCAGTCTAACCCTGAACCAGGTGATCATCAATCTAATCCTGAACCATGTGATCATCAATCCAACCCTGAACATGTGATCATCAATGTAACCGTGAACCAGGTGATCATCAATATAACCCTTAACGAAGTGATCATCAGTCTAATACTGAACCATGTGATCATCAATCCAACCCTGAACCATGTGATCATCAATGTAACCGTCAACCAGGTGATCATGAGTCTAACCCTGAACCATATGATCATCAATCCAACCCTGAACCATGTGATCATCAGGCAAATCCTGAACCATGTGATCATCAATGTAACCCTGAACCATGTGATCATCAATCTAACCGTGAACAAGGTGATCATCAATATAACCCTTAAACTGGAGATCATCGGTCTAACCCTTAAACAGGTGATCATCAATATCACCCTTAACGAAGTGATCATCAGGCTAACCCTGAACCAGGTGATCATTTGTCTAATCCTGAATCGTGTGATCATCAATCCAACCCTGAACCATGTGATCATCAATGTAACCGTCAACCAGGTGATCATCAATATAACCCTTAACCAGGTGATCATGAGTCTAACCCTGAACCATATGATCATCAATCCAACCCTGAACCATGTGATCATCAATGTAACCGTGACCCAGGTGATCATCTATATAACCCTTAACCAGGTGATCATGAGTCTAACCCTGAACCATATGATCATCAATCCAACCCTGAACCATTTGATCATCAATGTAACCTTAACCAGGTGATCATCAATATAACCCTTAACGAAGTGATCATCAGGCTAACCCTGAACCAGGTGATCATCAGTCTAATCCTGAACCATGTGATCATCAATCCAACCCTGAACCATGTGATCATCAATGTAACCGTCAACCAGGTGATCATCAATATAACCCTTAAACAGGTGATCATCAGTCTAACCCTGAACCAGGTGATCATCAATCTAATCCTGAACCATGTGATCATCAATCCAACCCTGAACATGTGATCATCAATGTAACCGTGAACCAGGTGATCATCAATATAACCCTTAACGAAGTGATCATCAGTCTAATACTGAACCATGTGATCATCAATCCAACCCTGAACCATGTGATCATCAATGTAACCGTCAACCAGGTGATCATGAGTCTAACCCTGAACCATATGATCATCAATCCAACCCTGAACCATGTGATCATCAGGCAAATCCTGAACCATGTGATCATCAATGTAACCCTGAACCATGTGATCATCAATCTAACCGTGAACAAGGTGATCATCAATATAACCCTTAAACAGGAGATCATCGGTCTAACCCTGAACCAGGTGATCATCAGTCCATCCTGAACCATGTGATCATCAATCCAACCCTGAACCATGTGATCATCAATCTAACTGTGAACCAGGTGATCATCAATATAACCCTTAACGAGGTGATCATCAGGCCAACCCTGAACCAGGTGATCATCAGTCTAATCCTGAACCATGTGATCATCAATCCAACCCTGAACCATGTGATCATCAATGTAACCCTTAACCAGGTGATCATGAGTCTAACCCTGAACCATATGATCATCAATGCAAACCGTGAACCATGTGATCATCAATGTAACCGTGAACCAGGTGATCATCTATATAACCCTTAACCAGGTGATCATGAGTCTAACCCTGAACCATATGATCATCAATCCAACCCTGAACCATGTGATCATCAATCTAACCGTGAACCAGGTGATAATCAATGTAACCATGAACCATGTGATCATCAATCCAACCCTGAACCATGTGATCATCAATGTAACCGTCAACCAGGTGATTATCAATATAACCCTTAACCAGGTGATCATGAGTCTAACCCTGAACCATATGATCATCAATCCAACCTGAACCATGTGATCATCAATCTAACCGTGAACCAGGTGATCATCAATATAACCCTTAACCAGGTGATCATCAGTCTAATCCTGAACCATGTGATCATCAGGCAAATCCTGAACAATGTGATCATCATTCAGACCCTGAACCATGTGATCATCAATCTAACCCTGAACCAGGTGATCATCAGTCTAACCCTGAACCATGTGATCATCAATCCAACCCTGAACCATGTGATCATCAAACTAACCCTGAACAATGTGATCATCAGTCTAACCCTGAACCATGTGATCATCAATCCAACCCTGGGCCATGTGATCATCAATCTAAACGTGAACAAGGTGATCATCAATATAACCCTTAAACAGGTGAACATCAGTCTAACCCTGAACCATGTGATCATCAATATAACCCTGAACCATGTGATCATCAATCTAACCGTGAACCAGGTGATCATCAATATAACCCTTAACGACGTGATCATAAGGCTAACCCTGAACCAGGTGATCATTTCTCTAATCCTGAACCATGTGATCATCAATGTAACCGTCAACCAGGTGATCATCAATATAACCCTTAACCAGGTGATCATGAGTCTAACCCTGAACCATATGATCATCAATCCAACCCTGAACCATGTGATCATCAATGTAACCGTGAACCAGGTGGTAATCTATATAACCCTTAACCAGGTGATCATGAGTCTAACCCTGAACCATATGATCATCAATCCAACCCTGAACCATTTCATCATCAATGTAACCGTCAACCAGGTGATCATAAGTCTAACCCTGAACCATATGATCATCAATCCAACCCTGAACCATGTGATCATCAATGTAACCCTGAACCAGGTGATCATTTGTCTAATCCTGAACCATGTGATCATCAATGTAACCGTCAACCAGGTGATCATCAATATGACCCTTAACCAGGTGATCATGAGTCTAACCCTGAACCATATGATCATCAATCCAACCCTGAACCATGTGATCATCAATGTAACCGTGAACCAGGTGATCATCTATATAACCCTTAACCAGGTGATCATGAGTCTAACCCTGAACCATATGATCATCAATCCAACCCTGAACCATTTGATCATCAATGTAACCGTCAACCAGGTGATCATGACTCTAACCCTGAACCATATGATCATCAATCCAACCCTGAACCATGTGATCATCAGGTGAATCCTGAACCATGTGATCATCAATCCAACCCTGAACCATGTGATCATCAATCTAACTGTGAACCAGGTGATCATCAATATAACCCTTAACGAGGTGATCATCAGGCCAACCCTGAACCAGGTGATCATCAGTCTAATCCTGAACCATGTGATCATCAATCCAACCCTGAACCATGTGATCATCAATATAACCCTTAACCAGGTGATCATGAGTCTAACCCTGAACCATATGATCATCAATGCAAACCGTGAACCATGTGATCATCAATGTAACCGTGAACCAGGTGATCATCTATATAACCCTTAACCAGGTGATCATGAGTCTAACCCTGAACCATATGTTCATCAATCCAACCCTGAACCATGTGATCATCAATCTAACCGTGAACCAGGTGATAATCAATGTAACCATGAACCATGTGATCATCAATCCAACCCTGAACCATGTGATCATCAATGTAACCGTCAACCAGGTGATTATCAATATAACCCTTAACCAGGTGATCATGAGTCTAACCCTGAACCATATGATCATCAATCCAACCTGAACCATGTGATCATCAATCTAACCGTGAACCAGGTGATCATCAATATAACCCTTAACCAGGTGATCATCAGTCTAAATCTGAACCATGTGATCATCAGGCAAATCCTGAACAATGTGATCATCATTCAGACCCTGAACCATGTGATCATCAATCTAACCCTGAACCAGGTGATCATCAGTCTAACCCTGAACCATGTGATCATCAATCCAACCCTGAACCATGTGATCATCAAACTAACCCTGAACAATGTGATCATCAGTCTAACCCTGAACCATGTGATCATCAATCCAACCCTGGGCCATGTGATCATCAATCTAAACGTGAACAAGGTGATCATCAATATAACCCTTAAACAGGTGAACATCAGTCTAACCGTGAACCATGTGATCATCAATATAACCCTGAACCATGTGATCATCAATCTAACCGTGAACCAGGTGATCATCAATATAACCCTTAACGACGTGATCATAAGGCTAACCCTGAACCAGGTGATCATTTCTCTAATCCTGAACCATGTGATCATCAATGTAACCGTCAACCAGGTGATCATCAATATAACCCTTAACCAGGTGATCATGAGTCTAACCCTGAACCATATGATCATCAATCCAACCCTGAACCATGTGATCATCAATGTAACCGTGAACCAGGTGGTAATCTATATAACCCTTAACCAGGTGATCATGAGTCTAACCCTGAACCATATGATCATCAATCCAACCCTGAACCATTTCATCATCAATGTAACCGTCAACCAGGTGATCATAAGTCTAACCCTGAACCATATGATCATCAATCCAACCCTGAACCATGTGATCATCAATGTAACCCTGAACCAGGTGATCATTTGTCTAATCCTGAACCATGTGATCATCAATGTAACCGTCAACCAGGTGATCATCAATATGACCCTTAACCAGGTGATCATGAGTCTAACCCTGAACCATATGATCATCAATCCAACCCTGAACCATGTGATCATCAATGTAACCGTGAACCAGGTGATCATCTATATAACCCTTAACCAGGTGATCATGAGTCTAACCCTGAACCATATG
Organism: Antennarius striatus; assembly: GCF_040054535.1. Classification (NCBI taxonomy): domain Eukaryota; kingdom Metazoa; phylum Chordata; class Actinopteri; order Lophiiformes; family Antennariidae; genus Antennarius; species Antennarius striatus. Next base: position 228,107 of record NC_090778.1, on the reverse strand, counting down.
ATCATCAATCCAACCCTGAACCATTTGATCATCAATGTAACCGTCAACCAGGTGATCATGACTCTAACCCTGAACCATATGATCATCAATCCAACACTGAACCATGTGATCATCAGGCGAATCCTGAACCATGTGATCATCAATGTAACCCTGAACCATGTGATCATCAATCTAACCGTGAACAAGGTGATCATCAATCTAACCCTGAACCATGTGATCATCAATCTAACCATGAACCAGGTGAACATCAGTCTAACCCTGAACCATGTGATCATCAATCTAACCCTGAACCCTGTGATCAACAATCCAACCCTGAACCATGTGATCATCAATGTAACCCTTAACCAGGTGATCATGAGTCTAACCCTGAACCATATCATCATCAATCCAAACCGTGAACCATGTGATCATCAATGTAACCGTGAACCAGGTGATCATCTATATAACCCTTAACCAGGTGATCATGAGTCTAACCCTGAACCATATGATCATCAATCCAACCCTGAACCATGTGATCATCAATCTAACCGTGAACCAGGTGATAATCAATGTAACCATGAACCATGTGATCATCAATCCAAACCTGAACCATGTGATCATCAATGTAACCGTCAACCAGGTGATTATCAATATAACCCTTAACCAGGTGATCATGAGTCTAACCCTGAACCATATAATCATCAATCCAACCTGACCCATGTGATCATCAATGTAACCGTGAACCAGGTGATCATCTATATAACCCTTAACCAGGTGATTCTCAGTCTAATCTTGAACCATATGATCATCAATCCAACCCTGAACCATGTGATCATCAATCTAACCGTGAACCAGGTGATCATCAATATAACCCTTAACCAGGTGATCATCAGTCTAATCCTGAACCATGTGATCATCAGGCAAATCCTGAACAATTTGATCATCATTCAGACCCTGAACCATGTGATCCTCAATCTAACCCTGAACCATGTGATCATCAATCCAACCCTGAACCATGTGATCATCAAACTAACCCTGAACAATGTGATCATCAGTCTAACCCTGAACCATGTGATCATCAATCCAACCCTGGACCATGTGATCATCAATCTAACTGTGAACAAGGTGATCAACAATATAACCCTTAAACAGGTGATCATCAATATAACCCTTAACGAAGTGATCATCAGGCTAACCCTGAACCAGGTGATCATTTGTCTAATCCTGAACCATGTGATCATCAATCCAACCCTGAACCATGTGATCATCAATGTAACCGTCAACCAGGTGATCATCAATATAACCCTTAACCAGGTGATCATGAGTCTAACCATGAACCATATGATCATCAATCCAACCCTGAACCATGTGATCATCAATGTAACCGTGACCCAGGTGATCATCTATATAACCCTTAACCAGGTGATCATGAGTCTAACCCTGAACCATATGATCATCAATCCAACCCTGAACCATTTGATCATCAATGTAACCGTGAACCAGGTGATCATCAATATAACCCTTAACGAAGTGATCATCAGGCTAACCCTGAACCAGGTGATCAACAGTCTAATCCTGAACCATGTGATCATCAATGTAACCGTCAACCAGGTGATCATCAATATAACCCTTAAACAGGTGATCATCAGTCTAACCCTGAACCAGGTGATCATCAATCCAACCCTGAACCATGTGATCATCAATGTAACCGTCAACCAGGTGATCATGAGTCTAACCCTGAACCATATGATCATCAATCCAACCCTGAACCATGTGATCATCAGGCAAATCCTGAACCATTTGATCATCAATGTAACCCTGAACCATATGATCATCAATCCAACCCTGAACCATGTGATCATCAGGCGAATCCTGAACCATGTGATCATCAATGTAACCCTGAACCATGTGATCATCAATCTAACCGTGAACAAGGTGATCATCAATCTAACCCTGAACCATGTGATCATCAATCTAACCATGAACCAGGTGAACATCAGTCTAACCCTGAACCATGTGATCATCAATCTAACCCTGAACCCTGTGATCATCAATCCAACCCTGAACCATGTGATCATCAATGTAACCCTTAACCAGGTGATCATGAGTCTAACCCTGAACCATATGATCATCAATCCAAACCGTGAACCATGTGATCATCAATGTAACCGTGAACCAGGTGATCATCTCTATAACCCTTAATCAGGTGATCATGAGTCTAACCCTGAACCATATGATCATCAATCCAACCCTGAACCATGTGATCATCAATGTAACCGTGAACCAGGTGATCATCAATATAACCCTTAACGAAGTGATCATCAGGCTAACCCTGAACCAGGTGATCAACAGTCTAATCCTGAACCATGTGATCATCAATGTAACCGTCAACCAGGTGATCATCAATATAACCCTTAAACAGGTGATCATCAGTCTAACCCTGAACCAGGTGATCATCAATCCAACCCTGAACCATGTGATCATCAATGTAACCGTCAACCAGGTGATCATCAATATAACCCTTAACCAGGTGATCATGAGTCTAACCATGAACCATATGATCATCAATCCAACCCTGAACCATGTGATCATCAATGTAACCGTGACCCAGGTGATCATCTATATAACCCTTAACCAGGTGATCATGAGTCTAACCCTGAACCATATGATCATCAATCCAACCCTGAACCATTTGATCATCAATGTAACCGTGAACCAGGTGATCATCAATATAACCCTTAACGAAGTGATCATCAGGCTAACCCTGAACCAGGTGATCAACAGTCTAATCCTGAACCATGTGATCATCAATGTAACCGTCAACCAGGTGATCATCAATATAACCCTTAAACAGGTGATCATCAGTCTAACCCTGAACCAGGTGATCATCAATCCAACCCTGAACCCTGTGATCATCAATGTAACCGTCAACCAGGTGATCATCAATCCAACCCTGAACCATGTGATCATCAATGTAACCGTGACCCAGGTGATCATCTATATAACCCTTAACCAGGTGATCATGAGTCTAACCCTGAACCATATGATCATCAATCCAACCCTGAACCATTTGATCATCAATGTAACCGTGAACCAGGTGATCATCAATATAACCCTTAACGAAGTGATCATCAGGCTAACCCTGAACCAGGTGATCAACAGTCTAATCCTGAACCATGTGATCATCAATGTAACCGTCAACCAGGTGATCATCAATATAACCCTTAAACAGGTGATCATCAGTCTAACCCTGAACCAGGTGATCATCAATCCAACCCTGAACCATGTGATCATCAATGTAACCGTCAACCAGGTGATCATGAGTCTAACCCTGAACCATATGATCATCAATCCAACCCTGAACCATGTGATCATCAGGCAAATCCTGAACCATTTGATCATCAATGTAACCCTGAACCATATGATCATCAATCCAACCCTGAACCATGTGATCATCAGGCGAATCCTGAACCATGTGATCATCAATGTAACCCTGAACCATGTGATCATCAATCTAACCGTGAACAAGGTGATCATCAATCTAACCCTGAACCATGTGATCATCAATCTAACCATGAACCAGGTGAACATCAGTCTAACCCTGAACCATGTGATCATCAATCTAACCCTGAACCCTGTGATCATCAATCCAACCCTGAACCATGTGATCATCAATGTAACCCTTAACCAGGTGATCATGAGTCTAACCCTGAACCATATGATCATCAATCCAAACCGTGAACCATGTGATCATCAATGTAACCGTGAACCAGGTGATCATCTCTATAACCCTTAATCAGGTGATCATGAGTCTAACCCTGAACCATATGATCATCAATCCAACCCTGAACCATGTGATCATCAATCTAACCGTGAACCAGGTGATAATCAATGTAACCATGAACCATGTGATCATCAATCCAAACCTGAACCATGTGATCATCAATGTAACCGTCAACCAGGTGATTATCAATATAACCCTTAACCAGGTGATCATGAGTCTAACCCTGAACCATATGATCATCAATCCAACCTGACCCATGTGATCATCAATGTAACCGTGAACCAGGTGATCATCTATATAACCCTTAACCAGGTGATTCTCAGTCTAATCTTGAACCATATGATCATCAATCCAACCCTGAACCATGTGATCATCAATCTAACCGTGAACCAGGTGATCATCAATATAACCCTTAACCAGGTGATCATCAGTCTAATCCTGAACCATGTGATCATCATTCAGACCCTGAACCATGTGATCATCAATCCAACCCTGAACCATGTGATCATCAATCTAACTGTGAACCAGGTGATCATCAATATAACCCTTAACGAGGTGATCATCAGGCCAACCCTGAACCAGGTGATCATCAGTCTAATCCTGAACCATGTGATCATCAATCCAACCCTGAACCATGTGATCATCAATGTAACCCTTAACCAGGTGATCATGAGTCTAACCCTGAACCATATGATCATCAATGCAAACCGTGAACCATGTGATCATCAATGTAACCGTGAACCAGGTGATCATCTATATAACCCTTAACCAGGTGATCATGAGTCTAACCCTGAACCATATGATCATCAATCCAACCCTGAACCATGTGATCATCAATCTAACCGTGAACCAGGTGATAATCAATGTATCCATGAACCATGTGATCATCAATCCAACCCTGAACCATGTGATCATCAATGTAACCGTCAACCAGGTGATTATCAATATAACCCTTAACCAGGTGATCATGAGTCTAACCCTGAACCATATGATCATCAATCCAACCTGAACCATGTGATCATCAATGTAACCGTGAACCAGGTGATCATCTATATAACCCTTAACCAGGTGATTCTCAGTCTAATCTTGAACCATATGATCATCAATCCAACCCTGAACCATGTGATCATCAATCTAACCGTGAACCAGGTGATCATCAATATAACCCTGAACCAGGTGATCATCAGTCTAATCCTGAACCATGTGATCATCAGGCAAATCCTGAACAATGTGATCATCATTCAGACCCTGAACCATGTGATCATCAATCTAACCCTGAACCAGGTGATCATCAGTCTAACCCTGAACCATGTGATCATCAATCCAACCCTGAACCATGTGATCATCAAACTAACCCTGAACAATGTGATCATCAGTCTAACCCTGAACCATGTGATCATCAATCCAACCCTGGGCCATGTGATCATCAATCTAAACGTGAACAAGGTGATCATCAATATAACCCTTAAACAGGTGAACATCAGTCTAACCCTGAACCATGTGATCATCAATATAACCCTGAACCATGTGATCATCAATCTAACCGTGAACCAGGTGATCATCAATATAACCCTTAACGACGTGATCATAAGGCTAACCCTGAACCAGGTGATCATTTCTCTAATCCTGAACCATGTGATCATCAATGTAACCGTCAACCAGGTGATCATCAATATAACCCTTAACCAGGTGATCATGAGTCTAACCCTGAACCATATGATCATCAATCCAACCCTGAACCATGTGATCATCAATGTAACCGTGAACCAGGTGGTAATCTACATAACCCTTAACCAGGTGATCATGAGTCTAACCCTGAACCATATGATCATCAATCCAACCCTGAACCATTTCATCATCAATGTAACCGTCAACCAGGTGATCATGAGTCTAACCCTGAACCATATGATCATCAATCCAACCCTGAACCATGTGATCATCAATGTAACCCTGAACCAGGTGATCATCTATATAACCCTTAACCAGGTGATCATGAGTCTAACCCTGAACCATATGATCATCAATCCAACCCTGAACCATGTGATCATCAATGTAACCGTGAACCAGGTGATCATCTATATAACCCTTAACCAGGTGATCATTAGTCTAACCCTGAACCATATGATCATCAATCCAACCCTGAACCATTTGATCATCAATGTAACCGTCAACCAGGTGATCATCAATATAACCCTTAACCAGGTGATCATGAGTCTAACCCTGAACCATATGATCATCAATCCAACCCTGAACCATGTGATCATCAATGTAACCGTGAACCAGGTGGTAATCTATATAACCCTTAACCAGGTGATCATGAGTCTAACCCTGAACCATATGATCATCAATCCAACCCTGAACCATGTGATCATCAATGTAACCCTGAACCAGGTGATCATTTGTCTAATCCTGAACCATGTGATCATCAATGTAACCGTCAACCAGGTGATCATCAATATGACCCTTAACCAGGTGATCATGAGTCTAACCCTGAACCATATGATCATCAATCCAACCCTGAACCATGTGATCATCAATGTAACCGTGAACCAGGTGATCATCTCTATAACCCTTAACCAGGTGATCATGAGTCTAACCCTGAACCATATGATCATCAATCCAACCTGAACCATGTGATCATCAATCTAACCGTGAACCAGGTGATCATCAATATAACCCTTAACCAGGTGATCATCAGTCTAATCCTGAACCATGTGATCATCATTCAGACCCTGAACCATGTGATCATCAATCCAACCCTGAACCATGTGATCATCAATCTAACTGTGAACCAGGTGATCATCAATATAACCCTTAACGAGGTGATCATCAGGCCAACCCTGAACCAGGTGATCATCAGTCTAATCCTGAACCATGTGATCATCAATCCAACCCTGAACCATGTGATCATCAATGTAACCCTTAACCAGGTGATCATGAGTCTAACCCTGAACCATATGATCATCAATGCAAACCGTGAACCATGTGATCATCAATGTAACCGTGAACCAGGTGATCATCTATATAACCCTTAACCAGGTGATCATGAGTCTAACCCTGAACCATATGATCATCAATCCAACCCTGAACCATGTGATCATCAATCTAACCGTGAACCAGGTGATAATCAATGTAACCATGAACCATGTGATCATCAATCCAACCCTGAACCATGTGATCATCAATGTAACCGTCAACCAGGTGATTATCAATATAACCCTTAACCAGGTGATCATGAGTCTAACCCTGAACCATATGATCATCAATCCAACCTGAACCATGTGATCATCAATGTAACCGTGAACCAGGTGATCATCTATATAAACCTTAACCAGGTGATTCTCAGTCTAATCTTGAACCATATGATCATCAATCCAACCCTGAACCATGTGATCATCAATCTAACCGTGAACCAGGTGATCATCAATATAACCCTGAACCAGGTGATCATCAGTCTAATCCTGAACCATGTGATCATCAGGCAAATCCTGAACAATGTGATCATCATTCAGACCCTGAACCATGTGATCATCAATCTAACCCTGAACCAGGTGATCATCAGTCTAACCCTGAACCATGTGATCATCAATCCAACCCTGAACCATGTGATCATCAAACTAACCCTGAACAATGTGATCATCAGTCTAACCCTGAACCATGTGATCATCAATCCAACCCTGGGCCATGTGATCATCAATCTAAACGTGAACAAGGTGATCATCAATATAACCCTTAAACAGGTGAACATCAGTCTAACCCTGAACCATGTGATCATCAATATAACCCTGAACCATGTGATCATCAATCTAACCGTGAACCAGGTGATCATCAATATAACCCTTAACGACGTGATCATAAGGCTAACCCTGAACCAGGTGATCATTTCTCTAATCCTGAACCATGTGATCATCAATGTAACCGTCAACCAGGTGATCATCAATATAACCCTTAACCAGGTGATCATGAGTCTAACCCTGAACCATATGATCATCAATCCAACCCTGAACCATGTGATCATCAATGTAACCGTGAACCATGTGGTAATCTATATAACCCTTAACCAGGTGATCATGAGTCTAACCCTGAACCATATGATCATCAATCCAACCCTGAACCATTTCATCATCAATGTAACCGTCAACCAGGTGATCATGAGTCTAACCCTGAACCATATGATCATCAATCCAACCCTGAACCATGTGATCATCAATGTAACCCTGAACCAGGTGATCATCTATATAACCCTTAACCAGGTGATCATGAGTCTAACCCTGAACCATATGATCATCAATCCAACCCTGAACCATGTGATCATCAATGTAACCGTGAACCAGGTGATCATCTATATAACCCTTAACCAGGTGATCATGAGTCTAACCCTGAACCATATGATCATCAATCCAACCCTGAACCATTTGATCATCAATGTAACCGTCAACCAGGTGATCATCAATATAACCCTTAACCAGGTGATCATGAGTCTAACCCTGAACCATATGATCATCAATCCAACCCTGAACCATGTGATCATCAATGTAACCGTGAACCAGGTGGTAATCTATATAACCCTTAACCAGGTGATCATGAGTCTAACCCTGAACCATATGATCATCAATCCAACCCTGAACCATTTCATCATCAATGTAACCGTCAACCAGGTGATCATGAGTCTAACCCTGAACCATATGATCATCAATCCAACCCTGAACCATGTGATCATCAATGTAACCCTGAACCAGGTGATCATTTGTCTAATCCTGAACCATGTGATCATCAATGTAACCGTCAACCAGGTGATCATCAATATGACCCTTAACCAGGTGATCATGAGTCTAACCCTGAACCATATGATCATCAATCCAACCCTGAACCATGTGATCATCAATGTAACCGTGAACCAGGTGATCATCTATATAACCCTTAACCAGGTGATCATGAGTCTAACCCTGAACCATATGATCATCAATCCAACCCTGAACCATGTGATCATCAATGTAACCGTGAACCAGGTGATCATCTATATAACCCTTAACCAGGTGATCATGAGTCTAACCCTGAACCATATGATCATCAATCCAACCCTGAACCATTTGATCATCAATGTAACCGTCAACCAGGTGATCATGAGTCTAACCCTGAACCATATGATCATCAATCCAACCCTGAACCATGTGATCATCAGGCGAATCCTGAACCATGTGATCATCAATGTAACCCTGAACCATGTGATCATCAATCTAACCGTGAACAAGGTGATCATCAATCTAACCCTGAACCATGTGATCATCAAACCATGAACCAGGTGAACATCAGTCTAACCCTGAACCATGTGATCATCAATCTAACCCTGAACCCTGCAATCATCAATCCAACCCTGAACCATGTGATCATCAATGTAACCCTTAACCAGGTGATCATGAGTCTAACCCTGAACCATATGATCATCAATCCAAACCGTGAACCATGTGATCATCAATGTAACCGTGAACCAGGTGATCATCTATATAACCCTTAACCAGGTGATCATGAGTCTAACCCTGAACCATATGATCATCAATCCAACCCTGAACCATGTGATCATCAATCTAACCGTGAACCAGGTGATAATCAATGTAACCATGAACCATGTGATCATCAATCCAAACCTGAACCATGTGATCATCAATGTAACCGTCAACCAGGTGATTATCAATATAACCCTTAACCAGGTGATCATGAGTCTAACCCTGAACCATATGATCATCAATCCAACCTGACCCATGTGATCATCAATGTAACCGTGAACCAGGTGATCATCTATATAACCCTTAACCAGGTGATTCTCAGTCTAATCTTGAACCATATGATCATCAATCCAACCCTGAACCATGTGATCATCAATCTAACCGTGAACCAGGTGATCATCAATATAACCCTTAACCAGGTGATCATCAGTCTAATCCTGAACCATGTGATCATCATTCAGACCCTGAACCATGTGATCATCAATCCAACCCTGAACCATGTGATCATCAATCTAACTGTGAACCAGGTGATCATCAATATAACCCTTAACGAGGTGATCATCAGGCCAACCCTGAACCAGGTGATCATCAGTCTAATCCTGAACCATGTGATCATCAATCCAACCCTGAACCATGTGATCATCAATGTAACCCTTAACCAGGTGATCATGAGTCTAACCCTGAACCATATGATCATCAATGCAAACCGTGAACCATGTGATCATCAATGTAACCGTGAACCAGGTGATCATCTATATAACCCTTAACCAGGTGATCATGAGTCTAACCCTGAACCATATGATCATCAATCCAACCCTGAACCATGTGATCATCAATCTAACCGTGAACCAGGTGATAATCAATGTAACCATGAACCATGTGATCATCAATCCAACCCTGAACCATGTGATCATCAATGTAACCGTCAACCAGGTGATTATCAATATAACCCTTAACCAGGTGATCATGAGTCTAACCCTGAACCATATGATCATCAATCCAACCTGAACCATGTGATCATCAATGTAACCGTGAACCAGGTGATCATCTATATAACCCTTAACCAGGTGATTCTCAGTCTAATCTTGAACCATATGATCATCAATCCAACCCTGAACCATGTGATCATCAATCTAACCGTGAACCAGGTGATCATCAATATAACCCTGAACCAGGTGATCATCAGTCTAATCCTGAACCATGTGATCATCAGGCAAATCCTGAACAATGTGATCATCATTCAGACCCTGAACCATGTGATCATCAATCTAACCCTGAACCAGGTGATCATCAGTCTAACCCTGAACCATGTGATCATCAATCCAACCCTGAACCATGTGATCATCAAACTAACCCTGAACAATGTGATCATCAGTCTAACCCTGAACCATGTGATCATCAATCCAACCCTGGGCCATGTGATCATCAATCTAAACGTGAACAAGGTGATCATCAATATAACCCTTAAACAGGTGAACATCAGTCTAACCCTGAACCATGTGATCATCAATCTAACCGTGAACCAGGTGATCATCAATATAACCCTTAACGACGTGATCATAAGGCTAACCCTGAACCAGGTGATCATTTCTCTAATCCTGAACCATGTGATCATCAATGTAACCGTCAACCAGGTGATCATCAATATAACCCTTAACCAGGTGATCATGAGTCTAACCCTGAACCATATGATCATCAATCCAACCCTGAACCATGTGATCATCAATGTAACCGTGAACCAGGTGGTAATCTATATAACCCTTAACCAGGTGATCATGAGTCTAACCCTGAACCATATGATCATCAATCCAACCCTGAACCATTTCATCATCAATGTAACCGTCAACCAGGTGATCATGAGTCTAACCCTGAACCATATGATCATCAATCCAACCCTGAACCATGTGATCATCAATGCAACCCTGAACCAGGTGATCATTTGTCTAATCCTGAACCATGTGATCATCAATGTAACCGTTAACCAGGTGATCATCAATATGACCCTTAACCAGGTGATCATGAGTCTAACCCTGAACCATATGATCATCAATCCAACCCTGAACCATGTGATCATCAATGTAACCGTGAACCAGGTGATCATCTATATAATCCTTAACCAGGTGATCATGAGTCTAACCCTGAACCATATGATCATCAATCCAACCCTGAACCATTTGATCATCAATGTAACCGTCAACCAGGTGATCATGAGTCTAACCCTGAACCATATGATCATCAATCCAACCCTGAACCATGTGATCATCAGGCGAATCCTGAACCATGTGATCATCAATGTAACCCTGAACCATGTGATCATCAATCTAACCGTGAACAAGGTGATCATCAATCTAACCCTGAACCATGTGATCATCAATCTAACCATGAACCAGGTGAACATCAGTCTAACCCTGAACCATGTGATCATCAATCTAACCCTGAACCCTGTGATCATCAATCCAACCCTGAACCATGTGATCATCAATGTAACCCTTAACCAGGTGATCATGAGTCTAACCCTGAACCATATCATCATCAATCCAAACCGTGAACCATGTGATCATCAATGTAACCGTGAACCAGGTGATCATCTATATAACCCTTAACCAGGTGATCATGAGTCTAACCCTGAACCATATGATCATCAATCCAACCCTGAACCATGTGATCATCAATCTAACCGTGAACCAGGTGATAATCAATGTAACCATGAACCATGTGATCATCAATCCAAACCTGAACCATGTGATCATCAATGTAACCGTCAACCAGGTGATTATCAATATAACCCTTAACCAGGTGATCATGAGTCTAACCCTGAACCATATGATCATCAATCCAACCTGACCCATGTGATCATCAATGTAACCGTGAACCAGGTGATCATCTATATAACCCTTAACCAGGTGATTCTCAGTCTAGTCTTGAACCATATGATCATCATTCAGACCCTGAACCATGTGATCATCAGTCTAACCCTGAACCATGTGATCATCAGTCTAACCCTGAACCATGTGCTCATCAATCCAACCCTGGACCATGTGATCATCAATCTAACCGTGAACAAGGTGATCATCAATATAACCCTTAAACAGGTGATCATCAATATAACCCTTAACGAAGTGATCATCAGGCTAACCCTGAACCAGGTGATCATTTGTCTAATCCTGAACCATGTGATCATCAATCCAACCCTGAACCATGTGATCATCAATGTAACCCTTAACCAGGTGATCATGAGTCTAACCCTGAACCATATGATCATCAATCCAACCCTGAACCATGTGATCATCAATGTAACCGTGACCCAGGTGATCATCTATATAACCCTTAACCAGGTGATCATGAGTCTAACCCTGAAACATATGATCATCAATCCAACCCTGAACCATGTGATCATCAATGTAACCGTGACCCAGGTGATCATCAATATAACCCTTAACGAAGTGATCATCAGGGTAACCCTGAACCAGGTGATCATCAGTCTAATCCTGAACCATGTGATCATCAGGCAAATCCTGAACCATGTGATCATCAATGTAACCCTGAACCATGTGATCATCAATCTAACCGTGAACAAGGTGATCATCAATATAACCCTTAAACAGGTGATCATCAGTCTAACCTTGAACCAGGTGATCATCAGTCCAATCCTGAACCATGTGATCATCATTCAGACCCTGAACCATGTGATCATCAGTCTAACCCTGAACCATGTGATCATCAATCCAACCCTGGACCATGTGATCATCAATCTAACCGTGAACAAGGTGATCATCAATATAACCCTTAAACAGGTGATCATCAATATAACCCTTAACGAAGTGATCATCAGGCTAACCCTGAACCAGGTGATCATTTGTCTAATCCTGAACCATGTGATCATCAATCCAACCCTGAACCATGTGATCATCAATGTAACCGTCAACCAGGTGATCATCAATATAACCCTTAACCAGGTGATCATGAGTCTAACCCTGAAACATATGATCATCAATCCAACCCTGAACCATGTGATCATCAATGTAACCGTGACCCAGGTGATCATCAATATAACCCTTAACGAAGTGATCATCAGGGTAACCCTGAACCAGGTGATCATCAGTCTAATCCTGAACCATGTGACCATCAGGCAAATCCTGAACCATGTGATCATCAATGTAACCCTGAACCATGTGATCATCAATCTAACCGTGAACAAGGTGATCATCAATATAACCCTTAAACAGGTGATCATCAGTCTAACCTTGAACCAGGTGATCATCAGTCCAATCCTGAACCATGTGATCATCATTCAGACCCTGAACCATGTGATCATCAGTCTAACCCTGAACCATGTGATCATCAGTCTAACCCTGAACCATGTGATCATCAATCCAACCCTGAACCATTTCATCATCAATGTAACCGTCAACCAGGTGATCATGAGTCTAACCCTGAACCATATGATCATCAATCCAACCCTGAACCATGTGATCATCAATGTAACCCTGAACCAGGTGATCATCTATATAACCCTTAACCAGGTGATCATGAGTCTAACCCTGAACCATATGATCATCAATCCAACCCTGAACCATGTGATCATCAATGTAACCGTGAACCAGGTGATCATCTATATAACCCTTAACCAGGTGATCATGAGTCTAACCCTGAACCATATGATCATCAATCCAACCCTGAACCATTTGATCATCAATGTAACCGTCAACCAGGTGATCATCAATATAACCCTTAACCAGGTGATCATGAGTCTAACCCTGAACCATATGATCATCAATCCAACCCTGAACCATGTGATCATCAATGTAACCGTGAACCAGGTGGTAATCTATATAACCCTTAACCAGGTGATCATGAGTCTAACCCTGAACCATATGATCATCAATCCAACCCTGAACCATTTCATCATCAATGTAACCGTCAACCAGGTGATCATGAGTCTAACCCTGAACCATATGATCATCAATCCAACCCTGAACCATGTGATCATCAATGTAACCCTGAACCAGGTGATCATTTGTCTAATCCTGAACCATGTGATCATCAATGTAACCGTCAACCAGGTGATCATCAATATGACCCTTAACCAGGTGATCATGAGTCTAACCCTGAACCATATGATCATCAATCCAACCCTGAACCATGTGATCATCAATGTAACCGTGAACCAGGTGATCATCTATATAACCCTTAACCAGGTGATCATGAGTCTAACCCTGAACCATATGATCATCAATCCAACCCTGAACCATGTGATCATCAATGTAACCGTGAACCACGTGATCATCTATATAACCCTTAACCAGGAGATCATGAGTCTAACCCTGAACCATATGATCATCAATCCAACCCTGAACCATTTGATCATCAATGTAACCGTCAACCAGGTGATCATGAGTCTAACCCTGAACCATATGATCATCAATCCAACCCTGAACCATGTGATCATCAGGCGAATCCTGAACCATGTGATCATCAATGTAACCCTGAACCATGTGATCATCAATCTAACCGTGAACAAGGTGATCATCAATCTAACCCTGAACCATGTGATCATCAATCTAACCATGAACCAGGTGAACATCAGTCTAACCCTGAACCATGTGATCATCAATCTAACCCTGAACCCTGTGATCATCAATCCAACCCTGAACCATGTGATCATCAATGTAACCCTTAACCAGGTGATCATGAGTCTAACCCTGAACCATATGATCATCAATCCAAACCGTGAACCATGTGATCATCAATGTAACCGTGAACCAGGTGATCATCTATATAACCCTTAACCAGGTGATCATGAGTCTAACCCTGAACCATATGATCATCAATCCAACCCTGAACCATGTGATCATCAATCTAACCGTGAACCAGGTGATAATCAATGTAACCATGAACCATGTGATCATCAATCCAAACCTGAACCATGTGATCATCAATGTAACCGTCAACCAGGTGATTATCAATATAACCCTTAACCAGGTGATCATGAGTCTAACCCTGAACCATATGATCATCAATCCAACCTGACCCATGTGATCATCAATGTAACCGTGAACCAGGTGATCATCTATATAACCCTTAACCAGGTGATTCTCAGTCTAATCTTGAACCATATGATCATCAATCCAACCCTGAACCATGTGATCATCAATCTAACCGTGAACCAGGTGATCATCAATATAACCCTTAACCAGGTGATCATCAGTCTAATCCTGAACCATGTGATCATCATTCAGACCCTGAACCATGTGATCATCAATCCAACCCTGAACCATGTGATCATCAATCTAACTGTGAACCAGGTGATCATCAATATAACCCTTAACGAGGTGATCATCAGGCCAACCCTGAACCAGGTGATCATCAGTCTAATCCTGAACCATGTGATCATCAATCCAACCCTGAACCATGTGATCATCAATGTAACCCTTAACCAGGTGATCATGAGTCTAACCCTGAACCATATGATCATCAATGCAAACCGTGAACCATGTGATCATCAATGTAACCGTGAACCAGGTGATCATCTATATAACCCTTAACCAGGTGATCATGAGTCTAACCCTGAACCATATGATCATCAATCCAACCCTGAACCATGTGATCATCAATCTAACCGTGAACCAGGTGATAATCAATGTAACCATGAACCATGTGATCATCAATCCAACCCTGAACCATGTGATCATCAATGTAACCGTCAACCAGGTGATTATCAATATAACCCTTAACCAGGTGATCATGAGTCTAACCCTGAACCATATGATCATCAATCCAACCTGAACCATGTGATCATCAATGTAACCGTGAACCAGGTGATCATCTATATAACCCTTAACCAGGTGATTCTCAGTCTAATCTTGAACCATATGATCATCAATCCAACCCTGAACCATGTGATCATCAATCTAACCGTGAACCAGGTGATCATCAATATAACCCTGAACCAGGTGATCATCAGTCTAATCCTGAACCATGTGATCATCAGGCAAATCCTGAACAATGTGATCATCATTCAGACCCTGAACCATGTGATCATCAATCTAACCCTGAACCAGGTGATCATCAGTCTAACCCTGAACCATGTGATCATCAATCCAACCCTGAACCATGTGATCATCAAACTAACCCTGAACAATGTGATCATCAGTCTAACCCTGAACCATGTGATCATCAATCCAACCCTGGGCCATGTGATCATCAATCTAAACGTGAACAAGGTGATCATCAATATAACCCTTAAACAGGTGAACATCAGTCTAACCCTGAACCATGTGATCATCAATATAACCCTGAACCATGTGATCATCAATCTAACCGTGAACCAGGTGATCATCAATATAACCCTTAACGACGTGATCATAAGGCTAACCCTGAACCAGGTGATCATTTCTCTAATCCTGAACCATGTGATCATCAATGTAACCGTCAACCAGGTGATCATCAATATAACCCTTAACCAGGTGATCATGAGTCTAACCCTGAACCATATGATCATCAATCCAACCCTGAACCATGTGATCATCAATGTAACCGTGAACCAGGTGGTAATCTATATAACCCTTAACCGGGTGATCATGAGTCTAACCCTGAACCATATGATCATCAATCCAACCCTGAACCATTTCATCATCAATGTAACCGTCAACCAGGTGATCATGAGTCTAACCCTGAACCATATGATCATCAATCCAACCCTGAACCATGTGATCATCAATGTAACCCTGAACCAGGTGATCATTTGTCTAATCCTGAACCATGTGATCATCAATGTAACCGTCAACCAGGTGATCATCAATATGACCCTTAACCAGGTGATCATGAGTCTAACCCTGAACCATATGATCATCAATCCAACCCTGAACCATGTGATCATCAATGTAACCGTGAACCAGGTGATCATCTATATAACCCTTAACCAGGTGATCATGAGTCTAACCCTGAACCATATGATCATCAATCCAACCCTGAACCATTTGATCATCAATGTAACCGTCAACCAGGTGATCATGAGTCTAACCCTGAACCATATGATCATCAATCCAACCCTGAACCATGTGATCATCAGGCGAATCCTGAACCATGTGATCATCAATGTAACCCTGAACCATGTGATCATCAATCTAACCGTGAGCAAGGTGATCATCAATCTAACCCTGAACCATGTGATCATCAATCTAACCATGAACCAGGTGAACATCAGTCTAACCCTGAACCATGTGATCATCAATCTAACCCTGAACCCTGTGATCATCAATCCAACCCTGAACCATGTGATCATCAATGTAACCCTTAACCAGGTGATCATGAGTCTAACCCTGAACCATATCATCATCAATCCAAACCGTGAACCATGTGATCATCAATGTAACCGTGAACCAGGTGATCATCTATATAACCCTTAACCAGGTGATCATGAGTCTAACCCTGAACCATATGATCATCAATCCAACCCTGAACCATGTGATCATCAATCTAACCGTGAACCAGGTGATAATCAATGTAACCATGAACCATGTGATCATCAATCCAAACCTGAACCATGTGATCATCAATGTAACAGTCAACCAGGTGATTATCAATATAACCCTTAACCAGGTGATCATGAGTCTAACCCTGAACCATATGATCATCAATCCAACCTGACCCATGTGATCATCAATGTAACCGTGAACCAGGTGATCATCTATATAACCCTTAACCAGGTGATTCTCAGTCTAGTCTTGAACCATATGATCATCATTCAGACCCTGAACCATGTGATCATCAGTCTAACCCTGAACCATGTGCTCATCAATCCAACCCTGGACCATGTGATCATCAATCTAACCGTGAACAAGGTGATCATCAATATAACCCTTAAACAGGTGATCATCAATATAACCCTTAACGAAGTGATCATCAGGCTAACCCTGAACCAGGTGATCATTTGTCTAATCCTGAACCATGTGATCATCAATCCAACCCTGAACCATGTGATCATCAATGTAACCCTTAACCAGGTGATCATGAGTCTAACCCTGAACCATATGATCATCAATCCAACCCTGAACCATGTGATCATTGGGGCGGCAGTGGCTCAGCGGTAGAGCAGAGGTCTTGAAGACAGATCGCCCAGCCATCGGTGGATCGATTCCCGCTCCCGCCAGAACATCTCCGGAGTGTGAGCTGACGGTGGGAGGCGTCAGCTCACCTCCCAGCCACTGCCGAGGCGCCCTTGAGCAAGGCGCCGTCCCCCTTACAAGCTGCTCTATTGGGGCGCACTCCAGGAAGCTGCTGCCCGTCACTCAGGCTCCCGATGTACAGCTTGATGTGTGTTTGTATACTAACTGCATGATTACAGGCCCCTTTGTGTGCTGTGGTTGTTTCAGGGGCCTGTACATACATAGTGTGTGAAAAACTAACACAAAAATGTAACAAATGTACACCTGAGTGACAAATGTAATTTCCCCTAGGGGATCAATAAAGTGTATCTTCTTCTTCTTCTTCTTCTTCTTCTTCATCAATGTAACCGTGACCCAGGTGATCATCTATATAACCCTTAACCAGGTGATCATGAGTCTAACCCTGAACCATATGATCATCAATCCAACCCTGAACCATGTGATCATCAATGTAACCGTGACCCAGGTGATCATTAATATAACCCTTAACGAAGTGATCATCAGGGTAACCCTGAACCAGGTGATCATCAGTCTAATCCTGAACCATGTGATCATCAGGCAAATCCTGAACCATGTGATCATCAATGTAACCCTGAACCATGTGATCATCAATCTAACCGTGAACAAGGTGATCACCAATATAACCCTTAAACAGGTGATCATCAGTCTAACCTTGAACCAGGTGATCATCAGTCCAATCCTGAACCATGTGATCATCATTCAGACCCTGAACCATGTGATCATCAGTCTAACCCTGAACCATGTGATCATCAGTCTAACCCTGAACCATGTGATCATCAATCCAACCCTGGACCATGTGATCATCAATCTAACCGTGAACAAGGTGATCATCAATATAACCCTTAAACAGGTGATCATCAATATAACCCTTAACGAAGTGATCATCAGGCTAACCCTGAACCAGGTGATCATTTGTCTAATCCTGAACCATGTGATCATCAATCCAACCCTGAACCATGTGATCATCAATGTAACCGTCAACCAGGTGATCATCAATATAACCCTTAACCAGGTGATTATGAGTCTAACCCTGAAACATATGATCATCAATCCAACCCTGAACCATGTGATCATCAATGTAACCGTGAACAAGGTAATCATCAATATAACCCTTAAACAGGTGATCATCAGTCTAACCCTGAACCAGGTGATCATCAGTCCAATCCTGAACCATGTGATCATCATTCAGACCCTGAACCATGTGATCATCAATCTAACCCTGAACCAGGTGATCATCAGTCTAACCCTGAACCATGTGATCATCAATCCAACCCTGAACCATGTGATCATCAATGTAACCCTTAACCAGGTGATCATGAGTCTAACCCTGAACCATATGATCATCAATCCAAACCGTGAACCATGTGATCATCAATGTAACCGTGAACCAGGTGATCATCTATATAACCCTTAACCAGGTGATCATGAGTCTAACCCTGAACCATATGATCATCAATCCAACCCTGAACCATGTGATCATCAATCTAACCGTGAACCAGGTGATAATCAATGTAACCATGAACCATGTGATCATCAATCCAAACCTGAACCATGTGATCATCAATGTAACCGTCAACCAGGTGATTATCAATATAACCCTTAACCAGGTGATCATGAGTCTAACCCTGAACCATATGATCATCAATCCAACCTGACCCATGTGATCATCAATGTAACCGTGAACCAGGTGATCATCTATATAACCCTTAACCAGGTGATTCTCAGTCTAATCTTGAACCATATGATCATCAATCCAACCCTGAACCATGTGATCATCAATCTAACCGTGAACCAGGTGATCATCAATATAACCCTTAACCAGGTGATCATCAGTCTAATCCTGAACCATGTGATCATCAGGCAAATCCTGAACAATGTGATCATCATTCAGACCCTGAACCATGTGATCATCAATCTAACCCTGAACCAGGTGATCATCAGTCTAACCCTGAACCATGTGATCATCAATCCAACCCTGAACCATGTGATCATCAAACTAACCCTGAACAATGTGATCATCAGTCTATCCCTGAACCATGTGGTCATCAATCCAACCCTGGACCATGTGATCATCAATCTAACCGTGACCCAGGTGATCATCTATATAACCCTTAACCAGGTGATCATGAGTCTAACCCTGAACCATATGATCATCAATCCAACCCTGAACCATTTGATCATCAATGTAACCGTGAACCAGGTGATCATCAATATAACCCTTAACGAAGTGATCATCAGGCTAACCCTGAACCAGGTGATCATCAGTCTAATCCTGAACCATGTGATCATCAATCCAACCCTGAACCATGTGATCATCAATGTAACCGTCAACCAGGTGATCATCAATATAACCCTTAAACAGGTGATCATCAGTCTAACCCTGAACCAGGTGATCATCAGTCTAATCCTGAACCATGTGATCATCAATCCAACCCTGAACCATGTGATCATCAATGTAACCGTCAACCAGGTGATCATGAGTCTAACCCTGAACCATATGATCATCAATCCAACCCTGAACCATGTGATCATCAGGCAAATCCTGAACCATGTGATCATCAATGTAACCGTGACCCAGGTGATCATCTATATAACCCTTAACGAAGTGATCATCAGGCTAACCCTGAACCAGGTGATCATCAGTCTATCCCTGAACCATGTGGTCATCAATCCAACCCTGGACCATGTGATCATCAATCTAACCGTGACCCAGGTGATCATCTATATAACCCTTAACCAGGTGATCATGAGTCTAACCCTGAACCATATGATCATCAATCCAACCCTGAACCATTTGATCATCAATGTAACCGTGAACCAGGTGATCATCAATATAACCCTTAACGAAGTGATCATCAGGCTAACCCTGAACCAGGTGATCATCAGTCTAATCCTGAACCATGTGATCATCAATCCAACCCTGAACCATGTGATCATCAATGTAACCGTCAACCAGGTGATCATCAATATAACCGTTAAACAGGTGATCATCAGTCTAACCCTGAACCAGGTGATCATCAGTCTAATCCTGAACCATGTGATCATCAATCCAACCCTGAACCATGTGATCATCAATGTAACCGTGAACCAGGTGATCATCAATATAACCCTTAACGAAGTGATCATCAGTCTAATCCTGAACCATGTGATCATCAATCCAACCCTGAACCATGTGATCATCAATGTAACCGTCAACCAGGTGATCATGAGTCTAACCCTGAACCATATGATCATCAATCCAACCCTGAACATTGTGATCATCAGGCAAATCCTGAACCATGTGATCATCAATGTAACCGTGACCCAGGTGATCATCTATATAACCCTTAACGAAGTGATCATCAGGCTAACCCTGAACCAGGTGATCATCAGTCTAATCCTGAACCATGTGATCATCAATCCAACCCTGAACCATGTGATCATCAATCTAACCGTGAACCAGGTGATCATCAATATAACCCTTAACCAGGTGATCATCAGTCTAATCCTGAACCATGTGATCATCAGGCAAATCCTGAACCATGTGATCATCAATGTAACCCTGAACCATGTGATCATCAATCTAACCGTGAACAAGGTGATCATCAATATAACCCTTAACCAGGTGATCATGAGTCTAACCCTGAACCATATGATCATCAATCCAACCTGACCCATGTGATCATCAATGTAACCGTGAACCAGGTGATCATCTATATAACCCTTAACCAGGTGATTCTCAGTCTAGTCTTGAACCATATGATCATCATTCAGACCCTGAACCATGTGATCATCAGTCTAACCCTGAACCATGTGCTCATCAATCCAACCCTGGACCATGTGATCATCAATCTAACCGTGAACAAGGTGATCATCAATATAACCCTTAAACAGGTGATCATCAATATAACCCTTAACGAAGTGATCATCAGGCTAACCCTGAACCAGGTGATCATTTGTCTAATCCTGAACCATGTGATCATCAATCCAACCCTGAACCATGTGATCATCAATGTAACCCTTAACCAGGTGATCATGAGTCTAACCCTGAACCATATGATCATCAATCCAACCCTGAACCATGTGATCATTGGGGCGGCAGTGGCTCAGCGGTAGAGCAGAGGTCTTGAAGACAGATCGCCCAGCCATCGGTGGATCGATTCCCGCTCCCGCCAGAACATCTCCGGAGTGTGAGCTGACGGTGGGAGGCGTCAGCTCACCTCCCAGCCACTGCCGAGGCGCCCTTGAGCAAGGCGCCGTCCCCCTTACAAGCTGCTCTATTGGGGCGCACTCCAGGAAGCTGCTGCCCGTCACTCAGGCTCCCGATGTACAGCTTGATGTGTGTTTGTATACTAACTGCATGATTACAGGCCCCTTTGTGTGCTGTGGTTGTTTCAGGGGCCTGTACATACATAGTGTGTGAAAAACTAACACAAAAATGTAACAAATGTACACCTGAGTGACAAATGTAATTTCCCCTAGGGGATCAATAAAGTGTATCTTCTTCTTCTTCTTCTTCTTCTTCTTCATCAATGTAACCGTGACCCAGGTGATCATCTATATAACCCTTAACCAGGTGATCATGAGTCTAACCCTGAACCATATGATCATCAATCCAACCCTGAACCATGTGATCATCAATGTAACCGTGACCCAGGTGATCATTAATATAACCCTTAACGAAGTGATCATCAGGGTAACCCTGAACCAGGTGATCATCAGTCTAATCCTGAACCATGTGATCATCAGGCAAATCCTGAACCATGTGATCATCAATGTAACCCTGAACCATGTGATCATCAATCTAACCGTGAACAAGGTGATCATCAATATAACCCTTAAACAGGTGATCATCAGTCTAACCTTGAACCAGGTGATCATCAGTCCAATCCTGAACCATGTGATCATCATTCAGACCCTGAACCATGTGATCATCAGTCTAACCCTGAACCATGTGATCATCAGTCTAACCCTGAACCATGTGATCATCAATCCAACCCTGGACCATGTGATCATCAATCTAACCGTGAACAAGGTGATCATCAATATAACCCTTAAACAGGTGATCATCAATATAACCCTTAACGAAGTGATCATCAGGCTAACCCTGAACCAGGTGATCATTTGTCTAATCCTGAACCATGTGATCATCAATCCAACCCTGAACCATGTGATCATCAATGTAACCGTCAACCAGGTGATCATCAATATAACCCTTAACCAGGTGATTATGAGTCTAACCCTGAAACATATGATCATCAATCCAACCCTGAACCATGTGATCATCAATGTAACCGTGAACAAGGTAATCATCAATATAACCCTTAAACAGGTGATCATCAGTCTAACCCTGAACCAGGTGATCATCAGTCCAATCCTGAACCATGTGATCATCATTCAGACCCTGAACCATGTGATCATCAATCTAACCCTGAACCAGGTGATCATCAGTCTAACCCTGAACCATGTGATCATCAATCCAACCCTGAACCATGTGATCATCAATGTAACCCTTAACCAGGTGATCATGAGTCTAACCCTGAACCATATGATCATCAATCCAAACCGTGAACCATGTGATCATCAATGTAACCGTGAACCAGGTGATCATCTATATAACCCTTAACCAGGTGATCATGAGTCTAACCCTGAACCATATGATCATCAATCCAACCCTGAACCATGTGATCATCAATCTAACCGTGAACCAGGTGATAATCAATGTAACCATGAACCATGTGATCATCAATCCAAACCTGAACCATGTGATCATCAATGTAACCGTCAACCAGGTGATTATCAATATAACCCTTAACCAGGTGATCATGAGTCTAACCCTGAACCATATGATCATCAATCCAACCTGACCCATGTGATCATCAATGTAACCGTGAACCAGGTGATCATCTATATAACCCTTAACCAGGTGATTCTCAGTCTAATCTTGAACCATATGATCATCAATCCAACCCTGAACCATGTGATCATCAATCTAACCGTGAACCAGGTGATCATCAATATAACCCTTAACCAGGTGATCATCAGTCTAATCCTGAACCATGTGATCATCAGGCAAATCCTGAACAATGTGATCATCATTCAGACCCTGAACCATGTGATCATCAATCTAACCCTGAACCAGGTGATCATCAGTCTAACCCTGAACCATGTGATCATCAATCCAACCCTGAACCATGTGATCATCAAACTAACCCTGAACAATGTGATCATCAGTCTATCCCTGAACCATGTGGTCATCAATCCAACCCTGGACCATGTGATCATCAATCTAACCGTGACCCAGGTGATCATCTATATAACCCTTAACCAGGTGATCATGAGTCTAACCCTGAACCATATGATCATCAATCCAACCCTGAACCATTTGATCATCAATGTAACCGTGAACCAGGTGATCATCAATATAACCCTTAACGAAGTGATCATCAGGCTAACCCTGAACCAGGTGATCATCAGTCTAATCCTGAACCATGTGATCATCAATCCAACCCTGAACCATGTGATCATCAATGTAACCGTCAACCAGGTGATCATCAATATAACCCTTAAACAGGTGATCATCAGTCTAACCCTGAACCAGGTGATCATCAGTCTAATCCTGAACCATGTGATCATCAATCCAACCCTGAACCATGTGATCATCAATGTAACCGTCAACCAGGTGATCATGAGTCTAACCCTGAACCATATGATCATCAATCCAACCCTGAACCATGTGATCATCAGGCAAATCCTGAACCATGTGATCATCAATGTAACCGTGACCCAGGTGATCATCTATATAACCCTTAACGAAGTGATCATCAGGCTAACCCTGAACCAGGTGATCATCAGTCTATCCCTGAACCATGTGGTCATCAATCCAACCCTGGACCATGTGATCATCAATCTAACCGTGACCCAGGTGATCATCTATATAACCCTTAACCAGGTGATCATGAGTCTAACCCTGAACCATATGATCATCAATCCAACCCTGAACCATTTGATCATCAATGTAACCGTGAACCAGGTGATCATCAATATAACCCTTAACGAAGTGATCATCAGGCTAACCCTGAACCAGGTGATCATCAGTCTAATCCTGAACCATGTGATCATCAATCCAACCCTGAACCATGTGATCATCAATGTAACCGTCAACCAGGTGATCATCAATATAACCGTTAAACAGGTGATCATCAGTCTAACCCTGAACCAGGTGATCATCAGTCTAATCCTGAACCATGTGATCATCAATCCAACCCTGAACCATGTGATCATCAATGTAACCGTGAACCAGGTGATCATCAATATAACCCTTAACGAAGTGATCATCAGTCTAATCCTGAACCATGTGATCATCAATCCAACCCTGAACCATGTGATCATCAATGTAACCGTCAACCAGGTGATCATGAGTCTAACCCTGAACCATATGATCATCAATCCAACCCTGAACATTGTGATCATCAGGCAAATCCTGAACCATGTGATCATCAATGTAACCGTGACCCAGGTGATCATCTATATAACCCTTAACGAAGTGATCATCAGGCTAACCCTGAACCAGGTGATCATCAGTCTAATCCTGAACCATGTGATCATCAATCCAACCCTGAACCATGTGATCATCAATCTAACCGTGAACCAGGTGATCATCAATATAACCCTTAACCAGGTGATCATCAGTCTAATCCTGAACCATGTGATCATCAGGCAAATCCTGAACCATGTGATCATCAATGTAACCCTGAACCATGTGATCATCAATCTAACCGTGAACAAGGTGATCATCAATATAACCCTTAAACAGGTGATCATCAGTCTAACCCTGAACCAGGTGATCATCAGTCCAATCCTGAACCATGTGATCATCATTCAGACCCTGAACCATGTGATCATCAGTCTAACCCTGAACCATGTGATCATCAGTCTAACCCTGAACCATGTGCTCATCAATCCAACCCTGGACCATGTGATCATCAATCTAACCGTGAACAAGGTGATCATCAATATAACCCTTAAACAGGTGATCATCAATATAACCCTTTACGAAGTGATCATCAGGCTAACCCTGAACCAGGTGATCATTTGTCTAATCCTGAACCATGTGATCATCAATCCAACCCTGAACCATGTGATCATCAATGTAACCGTCAACCAGGTGATCATCAATATAACCCTTAACCAGGTGATCATGAGTCTAACCCTGAACCATATGATCATCAATCCAACCTGAACCATGTGATCATCAATGTAACCGTGACGCAGGTGATCATCTATATAACCCTTAACCAGGTGATCATGAGTCTAACCCTGAACCATATGATCATCAATCCAACCCTGAACCATTTGATCATCAATGTAACCGTGAACCAGGTGATCATCAATATAACCCTTAACGAAGTGATCATCAGGGTAACCCTGAACCAGGTGATCATCAGTCTAATCCTGAACCATGTGATCATCAGGCAAATCCTGAACCATGTGATCATCAATGTAACCCTGAACCATGTGATCATCAATCTAACCGTGAACAAGGTGATCATCAATATAACCCTTAAACAGGTGATCATCAGTCTAACCTTGAACCAGGTGATCATCAGTCCAATCCTGAACCATGTGATCATCATTCAGACCCTGAACCATGTGATCATCAGTCTAACCCTGAACCATGTGATCATCAGTCTAACCCTGAACCATGTGATCATCAATCCAACCCTGGACCATGTGATCATCAATCTAACCGTGAACAAGGTGATCATCAATATAACCCTTAAACAGGTGATCATCAATATAACCCTTAACGAAGTGATCATCAGGCTAACCCTGAACCAGGTGATCATTTGTCTAATCCTGAACCATGTGATCATCAATCCAACCCTGAACCATGTGATCATCAATGTAACCGTCAACCAGGTGATCATCAATATAACCCTTAACCAGGTGATCATGAGTCTAACCCTGAAACATATGATCATCAATCCAACCCTGAACCATGTGATCATCAATGTAACCGTGAACCAGGTGATCATCAATATAACCCTTAACGAAGTGATCATCAGGCTAACCCTGAACCAGGTGATCATCAGTCTAATCCTGAACCATGTGATCATCAATCCAACCCTGAACCATGTGATCATCAATGTAACCGTCAACCAGGTGATCATCAATATAACCCTTAAACAGGTGATCATCAGTCTAACCCTGAACCAGGTGATCATCAGTCTAATCCTGAACCATGTTATCATCAATCCAACCCTGAACCATGTGATCATCAATGTAACCGTGAACCAGGTGATCATCAATATAACCCTTAACGAAGTGATCATCAGTCTAATCCTGAACCATGTGATCATCAATCCAACCCTGAACCATGTGATCATCAATGTAACCGTCAACCAGGTGATCATGAGTCTAACCCTGAACCATATGATCATCAATCCAACCCTGAACCATGTGATCATCAGGCAAATCCTGAACCATGTGATCATCAATGTAACCGTGACCCAGGTGATCATCTATATAACCCTTAACGAAGTGATCATCAGGCTAACCCTGAACCAGGTGATCATCAGTCTAATCCTGAACCATGTGATCATCAATCCAACCCTGAACCATGTGATCATCAATCTAACCGTGAACCAGGTGATCATCAATATAACCCTTAACCAGGTGATCATCAGTCTAATCCTGAACCATGTGATCATCAGGCAAATCCTGAACCATGTGATCATCAATGTAACCCTGAACCATGTGATCATCAATCTAACCGTGAACAAGGTGATCATCAATATAACCCTTAAACAGGTGATCATCAGTCTAACCCTGAACCAGGTGATCCTCAGTCCAATCCTGAACCATGTGATCATCATTCAGACCCTGAACCATGTGATCATCAGTCTAACCCTGAACCATGTGATCATCAGTCTAACCCTGAACCATGTGCTCATCAATCCAACCCTGGACCATGTGATCATCAATCTAACCGTGAACAAGGTGATCATCAATATAACCCTTAAACAGGTGATCATCAATATAACCCTTAACGAAGTGATCATCAGGCTAACCCTGAACCAGGTGATCATTTGTCTAATCCTGAACCATGTGATCATCAATCCAACCCTGAACCATGTGATCATCAATGTAACCGTCAACCAGGTGATCATCAATATAACCCTTAACCAGGTGATCATGAGTCTAACCCTGAACCATATGATCATCAATCCAACCTGAACCATGTGATCATCAATGTAACCGTGACGCAGGTGATCATCTATATAACCCTTAACCAGGTGATCATGAGTCTAACCCTGAACCATATGATCATCAATCCAACCCTGAACCATTTGATCATCAATGTAACCGTGAACCAGGTGATCATCAATATAACCCTTAACGAAGTGATCATCAGGGTAACCCTGAACCAGGTGATCATCAGTCTAATCCTGAACCATGTGATCATCAGGCAAATCCTGAACCATGTGATCATCAATGTAACCCTGAACCATGTGATCATCAATCTAACCGTGAACAAGGTGATCATCAATATAACCCTTAAACAGGTGATCATCAGTCTAACCTTGAACCAGGTGATCATCAGTCCAATCCTGAACCATGTGATCATCATTCAGACCCTGAACCATGTGATCATCAGTCTAACCCTGAACCATGTGATCATCAGTCTAACCCTGAACCATGTGATCATCAATCCAACCCTGGACCATGTGATCATCAATCTAACCGTGAACAAGGTGATCATCAATATAACCCTTAAACAGGTGATCATCAATATAACCCTTAACGAAGTGATCATCAGGCTAACCCTGAACCAGGTGATCATTTGTCTAATCCTGAACCATGTGATCATCAATCCAACCCTGAACCATGTGATCATCAATGTAACCGTCAACCAGGTGATCATCAATATAACCCTTAACCAGGTGATCATGAGTCTAACCCTGAAACATATGATCATCAATCCAACCCTGAACCATGTGATCATCAATGTAACCGTGAACCAGGTGATCATCAATATAACCCTTAACGAAGTGATCATCAGGCTAACCCTGAACCAGGTGATCATCAGTCTAATCCTGAACCATGTGATCATCAATCCAACCCTGAACCATGTGATCATCAATGTAACCGTCAACCAGGTGATCATCAATATAACCCTTAAACAGGTGATCATCAGTCTAACCCTGAACCAGGTGATCATCAGTCTAATCCTGAACCATGTTATCATCAATCCAACCCTGAACCATGTGATCATCAATGTAACCGTGAACCAGGTGATCATCAATATAACCCTTAACGAAGTGATCATCAGTCTAATCCTGAACCATGTGATCATCAATCCAACCCTGAACCATGTGATCATCAATGTAACCGTCAACCAGGTGATCATGAGTCTAACCCTGAACCATATGATCATCAATCCAACCCTGAACCATGTGATCATCAGGCAAATCCTGAACCATGTGATCATCAATGTAACCGTGACCCAGGTGATCATCTATATAACCCTTAACGAAGTGATCATCAGGCTAACCCTGAACCAGGTGATCATCAGTCTAATCCTGAACCATGTGATCATCAATCCAACCCTGAACCATGTGATCATCAATCTAACCGTGAACCAGGTGATCATCAATATAACCCTTAACCAGGTGATCATCAGTCTAATCCTGAACCATGTGATCATCAGGCAAATCCTGAACCATGTGATCATCAATGTAACCCTGAACCATGTGATCATCAATCTAACCGTGAACAAGGTGATCATCAATATAACCCTTAAACAGGTGATCATCAGTCTAACCCTGAACCAGGTGATCCTCAGTCCAATCCTGAACCATGTGATCATCATTCAGACCCTGAACCATGTGATCATCAGTCTAACCCTGAACCATGTGATCATCAGTCTAACCCTGAACCATGTGCTCATCAATCCAACCCTGGACCATGTGATCATCAATCTAACCGTGAACAAGGTGATCATCAATATAACCCTTAAACAGGTGATCATCAATATAACCCTTAACGAAGTGATCATCAGGCTAACCCTGAACCAGGTGATCATTTGTCTAATCCTGAACCATGTGATCATCAATCCAACCCTGAACCATGTGATCATCAATGTAACCGTCAACCAGGTGATCATCAATATAACCCTTAACCAGGTGATCATGAGTCTAACCCTGAACCATATGATCATCAATCCAACCCTGAACCATGTGATCATCAATGTAACCGTGACCCAGGTGATCATCTATATAACCCTTAACCAGGTGATCATGAGTCTAACCCTGAACCATATGATCATCAATCCAACCCTGAACCATTTGATCATCAATGTAACCGTGAACCAGGTGATCATCAATATAACCCTTAACGAAGTGATCATCAGGGTAACCCTGAACCAGGTGATCATCAGTCTAATCCTGAACCATGTGAACATCAGGCAAATCCTGAACCATGTGATCATCAATGTAACCCTGAACCATGTGATCATCAATCTAACCGTGAACAAGGTGATCATCAATATAACCCTTAAACAGGTGATCATCAGTCTAACCTTGAACCAGGTGATCATCAGTCCAATCCTGAACCATGTGATCATCATTCAGACCCTGAACCATGTGATCATCAGTCTAACCCTGAACCATGTGATCATCAGTCTAACCCTGAACCATGTGATCATCAATCCAACCCTGGACCATGTGATCATCAATCTAACCGTGAACAAGGTGATCATCAATATAACCCTTAAACAGGTGATCATCAATATAACCCTTAACGAAGTGATCATCAGGCTAACCCTGAACCAGGTGATCATTTGTCTAATCCTGAACCATGTGATCATCAATCCAACCCTGAACCATGTGATCATCAATGTAACCGTCAACCAGGTGATCATGAGTCTAACCCTGAAACATATGATCATCAATCCAACCCTGAACCATGTGATCATCAATGTAACCGTGACCCAGGTGATCATCTATATAACCCTTAACCAGGTGATCATGAGTCTAGCCCTGAACCATATGATCATCAATCCAACCCTGAACCATTTGATCATCAATGTAACCGTGAACCAGGTGATCATCAATATAACCCTTAACGAAGTGATCATCAGGCTAACCCTGAACCAGGTGATCATCAGTCTAATCCTGAACCATGTGATCATCAGGCAAATCCTGAACCATGTGATCATCAATGTAACCCTGAACCATGTGATCATCAATCTAACCGTGAACAAGGTGATCATCAATATAACCCTTAAACAGGTGATCATCAGTCTAACCCTGAACCAGGTGATCATCAGTCCAATCCTGAACCATGTGATCATCATTCAGACCCTGAACCATGTGATCATCATTCAGACCCTGAACCATGTGATCATCAGTCTAACCCTGAACCATGTGATCATCAGTCTAACCCTGAACCATGTGATCATCAATCCAACCCTGGACCATGTGATCATCAATCTAACCGTGAACAAGGTGATCATCAATATAACCCTTAAACAGGTGATCATCAATATAACCCTTAACGAAGTGATCATCAGGCTATCCCTGAACCAGGTGATCATTTGTCTAATCCTGAACCATGTGATCATCAATCCAACCCTGAACCATGTGATCATCAATGTAACCGTCAACCAGGTGATCATCAATATAACCCTTAACCAGGTGATCATGAGTCTAACCCTGAACCATATGATCATCAATCCAACCCTGAACCATGTGATCATCAATGTAACCGTGACCCAGGTGATCATCTATATAACCCTTAACCAGGTGATCATGAGTCTAACCCTGAACCATATGATCATCAATCCAACCCTGAACCATTTGATCATCAATGTAACCGTGAACCAGGTGATCATCAATATAACCCTTAACGAAGTGATCATCAGGCTAACCCTGAACCAGGTGATCATCAGTCTAATCCTGAACCATGTGATCATCAATCCAACCCTGAACCATGTGATCATCAATGTAACCGTCAACCAGGTGATCATCAATATAACCCTTAAACAGGTGATCATCAGTCTAACCCTGAACCAGGTGATCATCAGTCTAATCCTGAACCATGTGATCATCAATCCAACCCTGAACCATGTGATCATCAATGTAACCGTGAACCAGGTGATCATCAATATAACCCTTAACGAAGTGATCATCAGTCTAATCCTGAACCATGTGATCATCAAACCAACCCTGAACCATGTGATCATCAATGTAACCGTCAACCAGGTGATCATGAGTCTAACCCTGAACCATATGATCATCAATCCAACCCTGAACCATGTGATCATCAGGCAAATCCTGAACCATGTGATCATCAATGTAACCGTGACCCAGGAGATCATCTATATAACCCTTAACGAAGTGATCATCAGGCTAACCCTGAACCAGGTGATCATCATTCTAACCCTGAACCATGTGATCATCAATCTAACCGTGAACCAGGTGATCATCAATATAACCCTTAACCAGGTGATCATCAGTCTAATCCTGAACCATGTGATCATCAGGCAAATCCTGAACCATGTGATCATCAATGTAACCCTGAACCATGTGATCATCAATCTAACCGTGAACAAGGTGATAATCAATATAACCCTTAAACAGGTGATCATCAGTCTAACCCTGAACCAGGTGATCGTCAGTCCAATCCTGAACCATGTGATCATCATTCAGACCCTGAACCATGTGATCATCAGTCTAACCCTGAACCATGTGATCATCAGTCTAACCCTGAACCATGTGATCATCAATCCAACCCTGGACCATGTGATCATCAATCTAACCGTGAACAAGGTGATCATCAATATAACCCTTAAACAGGTGATCATCAATATAACCCTTAACGAAGTGATCATCAGGCTAACCCTGAACCAGGTGATCATTTGTCTAATCCTGAACCATGTGATCATCAATGTAACCGTCAACCAGGTGATCATCAATATAACCCTTAACCAGGTGATCATGAGTCTAACCCTGAACCATATGATCATCAATCCAACCCTGAACCATGTGATCATCAATGTAACCGTGACCCAGGTGATCATCTATATAACCCTTAACCAGGTGATCATGAGTCTAACCCTGAACCATATGATCATCAATCCAACCCTGAACCATTTGATCATCAATGTAACCGTGAACCAGGTGATCATCAATATAACCCTTAACGAAGTGATCATCAGGCTAACCCTGAACCAGGTGATCATCAGTCTAATCCTGAACCATGTGATCATCAATCCAACCCTGAACCATGTGATCATCAATGTAACCGTCAACCAGGTGATCATCATTATAACCCTTAAACAGGTGATCATCAGTCTAACACTGAACTAAGTGATCATCAGTCTAATCCTGAACCATGTGATCATCAATCCAACCCTGAACCATATGATCATCAATGTAACCGTGAACCAGGTGATCATCAATATAACCCTTAACGAAGTGATCATCAATCCAACCCTGAACCATGTGATCATCAATGTAACCGTGAACCAGGTGATCATCAATATAACCCTTAACGAAGTGATCATCAGGCTAACCCTGAACCAGGTGATCATCAGTCTAATCCTGAACCATGTGATCATCAATCCAACCCTGAACCATGTGATCATCAATGTAACCGTCAACCAGGTGATCATGAGTCTAACCCTGAACCATATGATCATCAATCCAACCCTGAACCATGTGATCATCAGGCAAATCCTGAACCATGTGATCATCAATGTAACCCTGAACCATGTGATCATCAATCTAACCGTGAACAAGGTGATCATCAATATAACCCTTAAACAGGAGATCATCAGGCTAACCCTGAACAAGGTGATCATCAGTCTAATCCTGAACCATGTGATCATCAATCCAACCCTGAACCATGTGATCATCAATGTAACCCTTAACCAGGTGATCATGAGTCTAACCCTGAACCATATGATCATCAATCCAACCCTGAACCATGTGAACATCAATGTAACCGTGAACCAGGTGATCATCTATATAACCCTTAACCAGGTGATCATGAGTCTAACCCTGAACCATATGATCATCAATCCAACCCTGAACCATGTGATCATCAATCTAACCGTGAACCAGGTGATAATCAATGTAACCATGAACCATGTGATCATCAATCCAAACCTGAACCATGTGATCATCAATGTAACCGTCAACCAGGTGATTATCAATATAACCCTTAACCAGGTGATCATAAGTCTAACCCTGAACCATATGATCATCAATCCAACCTGACCCATGTGATCATCAATGTAACCGTGAACCAGGTGATCATCTATATAACCCTTAACCAGGTGATTCTCAGTCTAATCTTGAACCATATGATCATCAATCCAACCCTGAACCATGTGATCATCAATCTAACCGTGAACCAGGTGATCATCAATATAACCCTTAACCAGGTGATCATCAGTCTAATCCTGAACCATGTGATCATCAGGCAAATCCTGAACAATGTGATCATCATTCAGACCCTGAACCATGTGATCATCAATCTAACCCTGAACCAGGTGATCATCAGTCTAACCCTGAACCATGTGATCATCAATCCAACCCTGAACCATGTGATCATCAAACTAACCCTGAACAATGTGATCATCAGTCTATCCCTGAACCATGTGATCATCAATCCAACCCTGGACCATGTGATCATCAATCTAACCGTGACCCAGGTGATCATCTATATAACCCTTAACCAGGTGATCATGAGTCTAACCCTGAACCATATGATCATCAATCCAACCCTGAACCATTTGATCATCAATGTAACCGTGAACCAGGTGATCATCAATATAACCCTTAACGAAGTGATCATCAGGCTAACCCTGAACCAGGTGATCATCAGTCTAATCCTGAACCATGTGATCATCAATCCAACCCTGAACCATGTGATCATCAATGTAACCGTCAACCAGGTGATCATCAATATAACCCTTAAACAGGTGATCATCAGTCTAACCCTGAACCAGGTGATCATCAGTCTAATCCTGAACCATGTGATCATCAATCCAACCCTGAACCATGTGATCATCAATGTAACCGTGAACCAGGTGATCATCAATATAACCCTTAACGAAGTGATCATCAGGCTAACCCTGAACCAGGTGATCATCAGTCTAATCCTGAACCATGTGATCATCAATCCAACCCTGAACCATGTGATCATCAATCTAACCGTGAACCAGGTGATCATCAATATAACCCTTAACCAGGTGATCATCAGTCTAATCCTGAACCATGTGATCATCAGGCAAATCCTGAACCATGTGATCATCAATGTAACCCTGAACCATGTGATCATCAATCTAACCGTGAACAAGGTGATCATCAATATAACCCTTAAACAGGTGATCATCAGTCTAACCCTGAACCAGGTGATCATCAGTCCAATCCTGAACCATGTGATCATCATTCAGACCCTGAACCATGTGATCATCAGTCTAACCCTGAACCATGTGATCATCAGTCTAACCCTGAACCATGTGCTCATCAATCCAACCCTGGACCATGTGATCATCAATCTAACCGTGAACAAGGTGATCATCAATATAACCCTTAAACAGGTGATCATCAATATAACCCTTAACGAAGTGATCATCAGGCTAACCCTGAACCAGGTGATCATTTGTCTAATCCTGAACCTTGTGATCATCAATGTAACCGTCAACCAGGTGATCATCAATATAACCCTTAACCAGGTGATCATGAGTCTAACCCTGAACCATATGATCATCAATCCAACCCTGAACCATGTGATCATCAATGTAACCGTGACCCAGGTGATCATCTATATAACCCTTAACCAGGTGATCATGAGTCTAACCCTGAACCATATGATCATCAATCCAACCCTGAACCATTTGATCATCAATGTAACCGTGAACCAGGTGATCATCAATATAACCCTGAACCATGTGATCAATAATCTAACCGTGAACAAGGTGATCATCAATATAACCCTTAAACAGGTGATCATCAGTCTAACCTTGAACCAGGTGATCATCAGTCCAATCCTGAACCATGTGATCATCATTCAGACCCTGAACCATGTGATCATCAGTCTAACCCTGAACCATGTGATCATCAGTCTAACCCTGAACCATGTGATCATCAATCCAACCCTGGACCATGTGATCATCAATCTAACCGTGAACAAAGTGATCATCAATATAACCCTTAAACAGGTGATCATCAATATAACCCTTAACGAAGTGATCATCAGGCTAACCCTGAACCAGGTGATCATTTGTCTAATCCTGAACCATGTGATCATCAATCCAACCCTGAACCATGTGATCATCAATGTAACCATCAACCAGGTGATCATCAATATAACCCTTAACCAGGTGATCATGAGTCTAACCCTGAACCATATGATCATCAATCCAACCCTGAACCATGTGATCATCAATGTAACCGTGACCCAGGTGATCATCTATATAACCCTTAACCAGGTGATCATGAGTCTAACCCTGAACCATATGATCATCAATCCAACCCTGAACCATGTGATCATCAGGCAAATCCTGAACCATGTGATCATCAATGTAACCGTGACCCAGGAGATCATCTATATAACCCTTAACGAAGTGATCATCAGGCTAACCCTGAACCAGGTGATCATCATTCTAACCCTGAACCATGTGATCATCAATCTAACCGTGAACCAGGTGATCATCAATATAACCCTTAACCAGGTGATCATCAGTCTAATCCTGAACCATGTGATCATCAGGCAAATCCTGAACCTTGTGATCATCAATGTAACCCTGAACCATGTGATCATCAATCTAACCGTGAACAAGGTGATAATCAATATAACCCTTAAACAGGTGATCATCAGTCTAACCCTGAACCAGGTGATCGTCAGTCCAATCCTGAACCATGTGATCATCATTCAGACCCTGAACCATGTGATCATCAGTCTAACCCTGAACCATGTGATCATCAGTCTAACCCTGAACCATGTGATCATCAATCCAACCCTGGACCATGTGATCATCAATCTAACCGTGAACAAGGTGATCATCAATATAACCCTTAAACAGGTGATCATCAATATAACCCTTAACGAAGTGATCATCAGGCTAACCCTGAACCAGGTGATCATTTGTCTAATCCTGAACCATGTGATCATCAATGTAACCGTCAACCAGGTGATCATCAATATAACCCTTAACCAGGTGATCATGAGTCTAACCCTGAACCATATGATCATCAATCCAACCCTGAACCATGTGATCATCAATGTAACCGTGACCCAGGTGATCATCTATATAACCCTTAACCAGGTGATCATGAGTCTAACCCTGAACCATATGATCATCAATCCAACCCTGAACCATTTGATCATCAATGTAACCGTGAACCAGGTGATCATCAATATAACCCTTAACGAAGTGATCATCAGGCTAACCCTGAACCAGGTGATCATCAGTCTAATCCTGAACCATGTGATCATCAATCCAACCCTGAACCATGTGATCATCAATGTAACCGTCAACCAGGTGATCATCATTATAACCCTTAAACAGGTGATCATCAGTCTAACACTGAACTAGGTGATCATCAGTCTAATCCTGAACCATGTGATCATCAATCCAACCCTGAACCATGTGATCATCAATGTAACCGTGAACCAGGTGATCATCAATATAACCCTTAACGAAGTGATCATCAATCCAACCCTGAACCATGTGATCATCAATGTAACCGTGAACCAGGTGATCATCAATATAACCCTTAACGAAGTGATCATCAGGCTAACCCTGAACCAGGTGATCATCAGTCTAATCCTGAACCATGTGATCATCAATCCAACCCTGAACCATGTGATCATCAATGTAACCGTCAACCAGGTGATCATGAGTCTAACCCTGAACCATATGATCATCAATCCAACCCTGAACCATGTGATCATCAGGCAAATCCTGAACCATGTGATCATCAATGTAACCCTGAACCATGTGATCATCAATCTAACCGTGAACAAGGTGATCATCAATATAACCCTTAAACAGGAGATCATCAGGCTAACCCTGAACAAGGTGATCATCAGTCTAATCCTGAACCATGTGATCATCAATCCAACCCTGAACCATGTGATCATCAATGTAACCCTTAACCAGGTGATCATGAGTCTAACCCTGAACCATATGATCATCAATCCAACCCTGAACCATGTGAACATCAATGTAACCGTGAACCAGGTGATCATCTATATAACCCTTAACCAGGTGATCATGAGTCTAACCCTGAACCATATGATCATCAATCCAACCCTGAACCATGTGATCATCAATCTAACCGTGAACCAGGTGATAATAAATTTAACCATGAACCATGTGATCATCAATCCAACCCTGAACCATGTGATCATCAATGTAACCGTCAACCAGGTCATTATCAATATAACCCTTAACCAGGTGATCATGAGTCTAACCCTGAACCATATGATCATCAATCCAACCCTGAACCATGTGATCATCAATGTAACCGTGAACCAGGTAATCATCTATATAACCCTTAACCAGGTGATTCTCAGTCTAATCTTGAACCACATGATCATCAATCCAACCCTGAACCATGTGATCATCAATCTAACCGTGAACAAGGTGATCATCAATATAACCCTTAAACAGGTGATCATCAGTCTAACCCTGAACCAGGTGATCATCAGTCCAATCCTGAACCATGTGATCATCATTCAGACCCTGAACCATGTGATCATCAATCTAACCCTGAACCATGTGATCATCAGTCTAACCCTGAACCAGGTGATCATCAATCCAAACCGTGAACCATGTGATCATCAATGTAACCGTGAACCAGGTGATCATCTATATAACCCTTAACCAGGTGATCATGAGTCTAACCCTGAACCATATGATCATCAATCCAACCCTGAACCATGTGATCATCAATCTAACCGTGAACCAGGTGATAATCAATGTAACCATGAACCATGTGAGCATCAATCCAAACCTGAACCATGTGATCATCAATGTAACCGTCAACCAGGTGATTATCAATATAACCCTTAACCAGGTGATCATAAGTCTAACCCTGAACCATATGATCATCAATCCAACCTGACCCATGTGATCATCAATGTAACCGTGAACCAGGTGATCATCTATATAACCCTTAACCAGGTGATTCTCAGTCTAATCTTGAACCATATGATCATCAATCCAACCCTGAACCATGTGATCATCAATCTAACCGTGAACCAGGTGATCATCAATATAACCCTTAACCAGGTGATCATCAGTCTAATCCTGAACCATGTGATCATCAGGCAAATCCTGAACAATGTGATCATCATTCAGACCCTGAACCATGTGATCATCAATCTAACCCTGAACCAGATGATCATCAGTCTAACCCTGAACCATGTGATCATCAATCCAACCCTGAACCATGTGATCATCAAACTAACCCTGAACAATGTGATCATCAGTCTATCCCTGAACCATGTGATCATCAATCCAACCCTGGACCATGTGATCATCAATCTAACCGTGACCCAGGTGATCATCTATATAACCCTTAACCAGGTGATCATGAGTCTAACCCTGAACCATATGATCATCAATCCAACCCTGAACCATTTGATCATCAATGTAACCGTGAACCAGGTGATCATCAATATAACCCTTAACGAAGTGATCATCAGGCTAACCCTGAACCAGGTGATCATCAGTCTAATCCTGAACCATGTGATCATCAATCCAACCCTGAACCATGTGATCATCAATGTAACCGTCAACCAGGTGATCATCAATATAACCCTTAAACAGGTGATTATCAATATAACCCTTAACCAGGTGATCATGAGTCTAACCCTGAACCATATGATCATCAATCCAACCTGACCCATGTGATCATCAATGTAACCGTGAACCAGGTGATCATCTATATAACCCTTAACCAGGTGATTCTCAGTCTAATCTTGAACCATATGATCATCAATCCAACCCTGAACCATGTGATCATCAATCTAACCGTGAACCAGGTGATCATCAATATAACCCTTAACCAGGTGATCATCAGTCTAATCCTGAACCATGTGATCATCAGGCAAATCCTGAACAATTTGATCATCATTCAGACCCTAAACCATGTGATCCTCAATCTAACCCTGAACCAGGTGATCATCAGTCTAACCCTGAACCATGTGATCATCAATCCAACCCTGAACCATGTGATCATCAAACTAACCCTGAACAATGTGATCATGAGTCTAACCCTGAACCATGTGATCATCAATCCAACCCTGAACCATGTGATCATCAGGCAAATCCTGAACCATGTGATCATCAATGTAACCGTGACCCAGGAGATCATCTATATAACCCTTAACGAAGTGATCATCAGGCTAACCCTGAACCAGGTGATCATCATTCTAACCCTGAACCATGTGATCATCAATCTAACCGTGAACCAGGTGATCATCAATATAACCCTTAACCAGGTGATCATCAGTCTAATCCTGAACCATGTGATCATCAGGCAAATCCTGAACCATGTGATCATCAATGTAACCCTGAACCATGTGATCATCAATCTAACCGTGAACAAGGTGATAATCAATATAACCCTTAAACAGGTGATCATCAGTCTAACCCTGAACCAGGTGATCGTCAGTCCAATCCTGAACCATGTGATCATCATTCAGACCCTGAACCATGTGATCATCAGTCTAACCCTGAACCATGTGATCATCAGTCTAACCCTGAACCATGTGATCATCAATCCAACCCTGGACCATGTGATCATCAATCTAACCGTGAACAAGGTGATCATCAATATAACCCTTAAACAGGTGATCATCAATATAACCCTTAACGAAGTGATCATCAGGCTAACCCTGAACCAGGTGATCATTTGTCTAATCCTGAACCATGTGATCATCAATGTAACCGTCAACCAGGTGATCATCAATATAACCCTTAACCAGGTGATCATGAGTCTAACCCTGAACCATATGATCATCAATCCAACCCTGAACCATGTGATCATCAATGTAACCGTGACCCAGGTGATCATCTATATAACCCTTAACCAGGTGATCATGAGTCTAACCCTGAACCATATGATCATCAATCCAACCCTGAACCATTTGATCATCAATGTAACCGTGAACCAGGTGATCATCAATATAACCCTTAACGAAGTGATCATCAGGCTAACCCTGAACCAGGTGATCATCAGTCTAATCCTGAACCATGTGATCATCAATCCAACCCTGAACCATGTGATCATCAATGTAACCGTCAACCAGGTGATCATCATTATAACCCTTAAACAGGTGATCATCAGTCTAACACTGAACTAGGTGATCATCAGTCTAATCCTGAACCATGTGATCATCAATCCAACCCTGAACCATGTGATCATCAATGTAACCGTGAACCAGGTGATCATCAATATAACCCTTAACGAAGTGATCATCAATCCAACCCTGAACCATGTGATCATCAATGTAACCGTGAACCAGGTGATCATCAATATAACCCTTAACGAAGTGATCATCAGGCTAACCCTGAACCAGGTGATCATCAGTCTAATCCTGAACCATGTGATCATCAATCCAACCCTGAACCATGTGATCATCAATGTAACCGTCAACCAGGTGATCATGAGTCTAACCCTGAACCATGTGATCATCAATCCAACCCTGAACCATGTGATCATCAGGCAAATCCTGAACCATGTGATCATCAATGTAACCCTGAACCATGTGATCATCAATCTAACCGTGAACAAGGTGATCATCAATATAACCCTTAAACAGGAGATCATCAGGCTAACCCTGAACAAGGTGATCATCAGTCTAATCCTGAACCATGTGATCATCAATCCAACCCTGAACCATGTGATCATCAATGTAACCCTTAACCAGGTGATCATGAGTCTAACCCTGAACCATATGATCATCAATCCAACCCTGAACCATGTGAACATCAATGTAACCGTGAACCAGGTGATCATCTATATAACCCTTAACCAGGTGATCATGAGTCTAACCCTGAACCATATGATCATCAATCCAACCCTGAACCATGTGATTATCAATCTAACCGTGAACCAGGTGATAATAAATTTAACCATGAACCATGTGATCATCAATCCAACCCTGAACCATGTGATCATCAATGTAACCGTCAACCAGGTCATTATCAATATAACCCTTAACCAGGTGATCATGAGTCTAACCCTGAACCATATGATCATCAATCCAACCCTGAACCATGTGATCATCAATGTAACCGTGAACCAGGTA
Source organism: Antennarius striatus (assembly GCF_040054535.1). Lineage (NCBI taxonomy): Eukaryota > Metazoa > Chordata > Actinopteri > Lophiiformes > Antennariidae > Antennarius > Antennarius striatus. The sequence continues at coordinate 185,334 of NC_090778.1, read as the reverse complement.
ATCATCTATATAACCCTTAACCAGGTGATTCTCAGTCTAATCTTGAACCACATGATCATCAATCCAACCCTGAACCATGTGATCATCAATCTAACCGTGAACAAGGTGATCATCAATATAACCCTTAAACAGGTGATCATCAGTCTAACCCTGAACCAGGTGATCATCAGTCCAATCCTGAACCATGTGATCATCATTCAGACCCTGAACCATGTGATCATCAATCTAACCCTGAACCATGTGATCATCAGTCTAACCCTGAACCAGGTGATCATCAGTCTAACCCTGAACCATGTGATCATCAATCCAACCCTGAACCATGTGATCATCAATGTAACCCTTAACCAGGTGATCATGAGTCTAACCCTGAACCATATGATCATCAATCCAAACCGTGAACCATGTGATCATCAATGTAACCGTGAACCAGGTGATCATCTATATAACCCTTAACCAGGTGATCATGAGTCTAACCCTGAACCATATGATCATCAATCCAACCCTGAACCATGTGATCATCAATCTAACCGTGAACCAGGTGATAATCAATGTAACCATGAACCATGTGATCATCAATCCAAACCTGAACCATGTGATCATCAATGTAACCGTCAACCAGGTGATTATCAATATAACCCTTAACCAGGTGATCATAAGTCTAACCCTGAACCATATGATCATCAATCCAACCTGACCCATGTGATCATCAATGTAACCGTGAACCAGGTGATCATCTATATAACCCTTAACCAGGTGATTCTCAGTCTAATCTTGAACCATATGATCATCAATCCAACCCTGAACCATGTGATCATCAATCTAACCGTGAACCAGGTGATCATCAATATAACCCTTAACCAGGTGATCATCAGTCTAATCCTGAACCATGTGATCATCAGGCAAATCCTGAACAATGTGATCATCATTCAGACCCTGAACCATGTGATCATCAATCTAACCCTGAACCAGATGATCATCAGTCTAACCCTGAACCATGTGATCATCAATCCAACCCTGAACCATGTGATCATCAAACTAACCCTGAACAATGTGATCATCAGTCTATCCCTGAACCATGTGATCATCAATCCAACCCTGGACCATGTGATCATCAATCTAACCGTGACCCAGGTGATCATCTATATAACCCTTAACCAGGTGATCATGAGTCTAACCCTGAACCATATGATCATCAATCCAACCCTGAACCATTTGATCATCAATGTAACCGTGAACCAGGTGATCATCAATATAACCCTTAACGAAGTGATCATCAGGCTAACCCTGAACCAGGTGATCATCAGTCTAATCCTGAACCATGTGATCATCAATCCAACCCTGAACCATGTGATCATCAATGTAACCGTCAACCAGGTGATCATCAATATAACCCTTAAACAGGTGATTATCAATATAACCCTTAACCAGGTGATCATGAGTCTAACCCTGAACCATATGATCATCAATCCAACCTGACCCATGTGATCATCAATGTAACCGTGAACCAGGTGATCATCTATATAACCCTTAACCAGGTGATTCTCAGTCTAATCTTGAACCATATGATCATCAATCCAACCCTGAACCATGTGATCATCAATCTAACCGTGAACCAGGTGATCATCAATATAACCCTTAACCAGGTGATCATCAGTCTAATCCTGAACCATGTGATCATCAGGCAAATCCTGAACAATTTGATCATCATTCAGACCCTAAACCATGTGATCCTCAATCTAACCCTGAACCATGTGATCATCAAACTAACCCTGAACAATGTGATCATCAGTCTAACCCTGAACCATGTGATCATCAATCCAACCCTGGACCATGTGATCATCAATCTAACCGTGAACAAGGTGATCATCAATATAACCCTTAAACAGGTGATCATCAATATAACCCTTAACGAAGTGATCATCAGGCTAACCCTGAACCAGGTGATCATTTGTCTAATCCTGAACCATGTGATCATCAATCCAACCCTGAACCATGTGATCATCAATGTAACCGTCAACCAGGTGATCATCAATATAACCCTTAACCAGGTGATCATGAGTCAAACCCTGAACCATATGATCATCAATCCAACCCTGAAACATGTGATCATCAATGTAACCGTGACCCAGGTGATCATCTACATAACCCTTAACCAGGTGATCATGAGTCTAACCCTGAACCATATGATCATCAATCCAACCCTGAACCATTTGATCATCAATGTAACCGTGAACCAGGTGATCATCAATATAACCCTTAACGAAGTGATCATCAGGCTAACCCTGAACCAGGTGATCATCAGTCTAATCCTGAACCATGTGATCATCAATCCAACCCTGAACCATGTGATCATCAATGTAACCCTTAACCAGGTGATCATGAGTCTAACCCTGAACCATATGATCATCAATGCAAACCGTGAACCATGTGATCATCAATGTAACCGTGAACCAGGTGATCATCTATATAACCCTTAACCAGGTGATCATGAGTCTAACCCTGAACCATATGATCATCAATCCAACCCTGAACCATGTGATCATCAATCTAACCGTGAACCAGGTGATAATCAATGTAACCATGAACCATATAATCATCAATCCAACCCTGAACCATGTGATCATCAGGCAAATCCTGAACAATTTGATCATCATTCAGACCCTGAACCATGTGATCCTCAATCTAACCCTGAACCAGGTGATCATCAGTCTAACCCTGAACCATGTGATCATCAATCCAACCCTGAACCATGTGATCATCAAACTAACCCTGAACAATGTGATCATCAGTCTAACCCTGAACCATGTGATCATCAATCCAACCCTGGACCATGTGATCATCAATCTAACCGTGAACAAGGTGATCATCAATATAACCCTTAAACAGGTGATCATCAATATAACCCTTAACGAAGTGATCATCAGGCTAACCCTGAACCAGGTGATCATTTGTCTAATCCTGAACCATGTGATCATCAATCCAACCCTGAACCATGTGATCATCAATGTAACCGTCAACCAGGTGATCATCAATATAACCCTTAACCAGGTGATCATGAGTCTAACCCTGAACCATATGATCATCAATCCAACCCTGAACCATGTGATCATCAATGTAACCGTGACCCAGGTGATCATCTATATAACCCTTAACCAGGTGATCATGAGTCTAACCCTGAACCATATGATCATCAATCCAACCCTGAACCATTTGATCATCAATGTAACCGTGAACCAGGTGATCATCAATATAACCCTTAACGAAGTGATCATCAGGCTAACCCTGAACCAGGTGATCAACAGTCTAATCCTGAACCATGTGATCATCAATGTAACCGTCAACCAGGTGATCATCAATATAACCCTTAAACAGGTGATCATCAGTCTAACCCTGAACCAGGTGATCATCAATCCAACCCTGAACCATGTGATCATCAATGTAACCGTCAACCAGGTGATCATGAGTCTAACCCTGAACCATATGATCATCAATCCAACCCTGAACCATGTGATCATCAGGCAAATCCTGAACCATTTGATCATCAATGTAACCCTGAACCATATGATCATCAATCCAACCCTGAACCATGTGATCATCAGGCGAATCCTGAACCATGTGATCATCAATGTAACCCTGAACCATGTGATCATCAATCTAACCGTGAACAAGGTGATCATCAATCTAACCCTGAACCATGTGATCATCAATCTAACCATGAACCAGGTGAACATCAGTCTAACCCTGAACCATGTGATCATCAATCTAACCCTGAACCCTGTGATCATCAATCCAACCCTGAACCATGTGATCATCAATGTAACCCTTAACCAGGTGATCATGAGTCTAACCCTGAACCATATGATCATCAATCCAAACCGTGAACCATGTGATCATCAATGTAACCGTGAACCAGGTGATCATCTATATAACCCTTAACCAGGTGATCATGAGTCTAACCCTGAACCATATGATCATCAATCCAACCCTGAACCATGTGATCATCAATCTAACCGTGAACCAGGTGATAATCAATGTAACCATGAACCATGTGATCATCAATCCAAACCTGAACCATGTGATCATCAATGTAACCGTCAACCAGGTGATTATCAATATAACCCTTAACCAGGTGATCATGAGTCTAACCCTGAACCATATGATCATCAATCCAACCTGACCCATGTGATCATCAATGTAACCGTGAACCAGGTGATCATCTATATAACCCTTAACCAGGTGATTCTCAGTCTAATCTTGAACCATATGATCATCAATCCAACCCTGAACCATGTGATCATCAATCTAACCGTGAACCAGGTGATCATCAATATAACCCTTAACCAGGTGATCATCAGTCTAATCCTGAACCATGTGATCATCATTCAGACCCTGAACCATGTGATCATCAATCCAACCCTGAACCATGTGATCATCAATCTAACTGTGAACCAGGTGATCATCAATATAACCCTTAACGAGGTGATCATCAGGCCAACCCTGAACCAGGTGATCATTTGTCTAATCCTGAACCATGTGATCATCAATCCAACCCTGAACCATGTGATCATCAATGTAACCCTTAACCAGGTGATCATGAGTCTAACCCTGAACCATATGATCATCAATCCAACCCTGAACCATGTGATCATCAATGTAACCGTGACCCAGGTGATCATCTATATAACCCTTAACCAGGTGATCATGAGTCTAACCGTGAACCATATGATCATCAATCCAACCCTGAACCATGTGATCATCAATGTAACCGTGACCCAGGTGATCATCAATATAACCCTTAACGAAGTGATCATCAGGGTAACCCTGAACCAGGTGATCATCAGTCTAATCCTGAACCATGTGATCATCAGGCAAATCCTGAACCATGTGATCATCAATGTAACCCTGAACCATGTGATCATCAATCTAACCGTGAACAAGGTGATCAACAATATAACCCTTAAACAGGTGATCATCAGTCTAACCTTGAACCAGGTGATCATCAGTCCAATCCTGAACCATGTGATCATCATTCAGACCCTGAACCATGTGATCATCAGTCTAACCCTGAACCATGTGATCATCAGACTAACCCTGAACCATGTGATCATCAATCCAACCCTGGACCATGTGATCATCAATCTAACCGTGAACAAGGTGATCATCAATATAACCCTTAAACAGGTGATCATCAATATAACCCTTAACGAAGTGATCATCAGGCTAACCCTGAACCAGGTGATCATTTGTCTAATCCTGAACCATGTGATCATCAATCCAACCCTGAACCATGTGATCATCAATGTAACCGTCAACCAGGTGATCATCAATATAACCCTTAACCAGGTGATCATGAGTCTAACCCTGAAACATATGATCATCAATCCAACCCTGAACCATGTGATCATCAATGTAACCGTGACCCAGGTGATCATCAATATAACCCTTAACGAAGTGATCATCAGGGTAACCCTGAACCAGGTGATCATCAGTCTAATCCTGAACCATGTGATCATCAGGCAAATCCTGAACCATGTGATCATCAATGTAACCCTGAACCATGTGATCATCAATCTAACCGTGAACAAGGTGATCATCAATATAACCCTTAAACAGGTGATCATCAGTCTAACCTTGAACCAGGTGATCATCAGTCCAATCCTGAACCATGTGATCATCATTCAGACCCTGAACCATGTGATCATCAGTCTAACCCTGAACCATGTGATCATCAGTCTAACCCTGAACCATGTGATCATCAATCCAACCCTGGACCATGTGATCATCAATCTAACCGTGAACAAGGTGATCATCAATATAACCCTTAAACAGGTGATCATCAATATAACCCTTAACGAAGTGATCATCAGGCTAACCCTGAACCAGGTGATCATTTGTCTAATCCTGAACCATGTGATCATCAATCCAACCCTGAACCATGTGATCATCAATGTAACCGTCAACCAGGTGATCATCAATATAACCCTTAACCAGGTGATCATGAGTCTAACCCTGAAACATATGATCATCAATCCAACCCTGAACCATGTGATCATCAATGTAACCGTGACCCAGGTGATCATCTATATAACCCTTAACCAGGTGATCATGAGTCTAGCCCTGAACCATGTGATCATCAATGTAACCGTCAACCAGGTCATTATCAATATAACCCTTAACCAGGTGATCATGAGTCTAACCCTGAACCATATGATCATCAATCCAACCCTGAACCATGTGATCATCAATGTAACCGTGAACCAGGTAATCATCTATATAACCCTTAACCAGGTGATTCTCAGTCTAATCTTGAACCACATGATCATCAATCCAACCCTGAACCATGTGATCATCAATCTAACCGTGAACAAGGTGATCATCAATATAACCCTTAAACAGGTGATCATCAGTCTAACCCTGAACCAGGTGATCATCAGTCCAATCCTGAACCATGTGATCATCATTCAGACCCTGAACCATGTGATCATCAATCTAACCCTGAACCATGTGATCATCAATCCAACCCTGAACCATGTGATCATCAATGTAACCCTTAACCAGGTGATCATGAGTCTAACCCTGAACCATATGATCATCAATCCAAACCGTGAACCATGTGATCATCAATGTAACCGTGAACCAGGTGATCATCTATATAACCCTTAACCAGGTGATCATGAGTCTAACCCTGAACCATATGATCATCAATCCAACCCTGAACCATGTGATCATCAATCTAACCGTGAACCAGGTGATAATCAATGTAACCATGAACCATGTGATCATCAATCCAAACCTGAACCATGTGATCATCAATGTAACCGTCAACCAGGTGATTATCAATATAACCCTTAACCAGGTGATCATAAGTCTAACCCTGAACCATATGATCATCAATCCAACCTGACCCATGTGATCATCAATGTAACCGTGAACCAGGTGATCATCTATATAACCCTTAACCAGGTGATTCTCAGTCTAATCTTGAACCATATGATCATCAATCCAACCCTGAACCATGTGATCATCAATCTAACCGTGAACCAGGTGATCATCAATATAACCCTTAACCAGGTGATCATCAGTCTAATCCTGAACCATGTGATCATCAGGCAAATCCTGAACAATGTGATCATCATTCAGACCCTGAACCATGTGATCATCAATCTAACCCTGAACCAGATGATCATCAGTCTAACCCTGAACCATGTGATCATCAATCCAACCCTGAACCATGTGATCATCAAACTAACCCTGAACAATGTGATCATCAGTCTATCCCTGAACCATATGATCATCAATCCAACCTGACCCATGTGATCATCAATCTAACCGTGACCCAGGTGATCATCTATATAACCCTTAACCAGGTGATTCTCAGTCTAATCTTGAACCATATGATCATCAATCCAACCCTGAACCATGTGATCATCAATCTAACCGTGAACCAGGTGATCATCAATATAACCCTTAACCAGGTGATCATCAGTCTAATCCTGAACCATGTGATCATCAGGCAAATCCTGAACAATTTGATCATCATTCAGACCCTAAACCATGTGATCCTCAATCTAACCCTGAACCAGGTGATCATCAGTCTAACCCTGAACCATGTGATCATCAATCCAACCCTGAACCATGTGATCATCAAACTAACCCTGAACAATGTGATCATCAGTCTAACCCTGAACCATGTGATCATCAATCCAACCCTGGACCATGTGATCATCAATCTAACCGTGAACAAGGTGATCATCAATATAACCCTTAAACAGGTGATCATCAATATAACCCTTAACGAAGTGATCATCAGGCTAACCCTGAACCAGGTGATCATTTGTCTAATCCTGAACCATGTGATCATCAATCCAACCCTGAACCATGTGATCATCAATGTAACCGTCAACCAGGTGATCATCAATATAACCCTTAACCAGGTGATCATGAGTCAAACCCTGAACCATATGATCATCAATCCAACCCTGAACCATGTGATCATCAATGTAACCGTGACCCAGGTGATCATCTATATAACCCTTAACCAGGTGATCATGAGTCTAACCCTGAACCATATGATCATCAATCCAACCCTGAACCATTTGATCATCAATGTAACCGTGAACCAGGTGATCATCAATATAACCCTTAACGAAGTGATCATCAGGCTAACCCTGAACCAGGTGATCATCAGTCTAATCCTGAACCATGTGATCATCAATCCAACCCTGAACCATGTGATCATCAATGTAACCCTTAACCAGGTGATCATGAGTCTAACCCTGAACCATATGATCATCAATGCAAACCGTGAACCATGTGATCATCAATGTAACCGTGAACCAGGTGATCATCTATATAACCCTTAACCAGGTGATCATGAGTCTAACCCTGAACCATATGATCATCAATCCAACCCTGAACCATGTGATCATCAATCTAACCGTGAACCAGGTGATAATCAATGTAACCATGAACCATATAATCATCAATCCAACCCTGAACCATGTGATCATCAGGCAAATCCTGAACAATTTGATCATCATTCAGACCCTGAACCATGTGATCCTCAATCTAACCCTGAACCAGGTGATCATCAGTCTAACCCTGAACCATGTGATCATCAATCCAACCCTGAACCATGTGATCATCAAACTAACCCTGAACAATGTGATCATCAGTCTAACCCTGAACCATGTGATCATCAATCCAACCCTGGACCATGTGATCATCAATCTAACCGTGAACAAGGTGATCATCAATATAACCCTTAAACAGGTGATCATCAATATAACCCTTAACGAAGTGATCATCAGGCTAACCCTGAACCAGGTGATCATTTGTCTAATCCTGAACCATGTGATCATCAATCCAACCCTGAACCATGTGATCATCAATGTAACCGTCAACCAGGTGATCATCAATATAACCCTTAACCAGGTGATCATGAGTCTAACCCTGAACCATATGATCATCAATCCAACCCTGAACCATGTGATCATCAATGTAACCGTGACCCAGGTGATCATCTATATAACCCTTAACCAGGTGATCATGAGTCTAACCCTGAACCATATGATCATCAATCCAACCCTGAACCATTTGATCATCAATGTAACCGTGAACCAGGTGATCATCAATATAACCCTTAACGAAGTGATCATCAGGCTAACCCTGAACCAGGTGATCAACAGTCTAATCCTGAACCATGTGATCATCAATGTAACCGTCAACCAGGTGATCATCAATATAACCCTTAAACAGGTGATCATCAGTCTAACCCTGAACCAGGTGATCATCAATCCAACCCTGAACCATGTGATCATCAATGTAACCGTCAACCAGGTGATCATGAGTCTAACCCTGAACCATATGATCATCAATCCAACCCTGAACCATGTGATCATCAGGCAAATCCTGAACCATTTGATCATCAATGTAACCCTGAACCATATGATCATCAATCCAACCCTGAACCATGTGATCATCAGGCGAATCCTGAACCATGTGATCATCAATGTAACCCTGAACCATGTGATCATCAATCTAACCGTGAACAAGGTGATCATCAATCTAACCCTGAACCATGTGATCATCAATCTAACCATGAACCAGGTGAACATCAGTCTAACCCTGAACCATGTGATCATCAATCTAACCCTGAACCCTGTGATCATCAATCCAACCCTGAACCATGTGATCATCAATGTAACCCTTAACCAGGTGATCATGAGTCTAACCCTGAACCATATGATCATCAATCCAAACCGTGAACCATGTGATCATCAATGTAACCGTGAACCAGGTGATCATCTATATAACCCTTAACCAGGTGATCATGAGTCTAAGCCTGAACCATATGATCATCAATCCAACCCTGAACCATGTGATCATCAATCTAACCGTGAACCAGGTGATAATCAATGTAACCATGAACCATGTGATCATCAATCCAAACCTGAACCATGTGATCATCAATGTAACCGTCAACCAGGTGATTATCAATATAACCCTTAACCAGGTGATCATGAGTCTAACCCTGAACCATATGATCATCAATCCAACCTGACCCATGTGATCATCAATGTAACCGTGAACCAGGTGATCATCTATATAACCCTTAACCAGGTGATTCTCAGTCTAATCTTGAACCATATGATCATCAATCCAACCCTGAACCATGTGATCATCAATCTAACCGTGAACCAGGTGATCATCAATATAACCCTTAACCAGGTGATCATCAGTCTAATCCTGAACCATGTGATCATCATTCAGACCCTGAACCATGTGATCATCAATCCAACCCTGAACCATGTGATCATCAATCTAACTGTGAACCAGGTGATCATCAATATAACCCTTAACGAGGTGATCATCAGGCCAACCCTGAACCAGGTGATCATTTGTCTAATCCTGAACCATGTGATCATCAATCCAACCCTGAACCATGTGATCATCAATGTAACCCTTAACCAGGTGATCATGAGTCTAACCCTGAACCATATGATCATCAATCCAACCCTGAACCATGTGATCATCAATGTAACCGTGACCCAGGTGATCATCTATATAACCCTTAACCAGGTGATCATGAGTCTAACCGTGAACCATATGATCATCAATCCAACCCTGAACCATGTGATCATCAATGTAACCGTGACCCAGGTGATCATCAATATAACCCTTAACGAAGTGATCATCAGGGTAACCCTGAACCAGGTGATCATCAGTCTAATCCTGAACCATGTGATCATCAGGCAAATCCTGAACCATGTGATCATCAATGTAACCCTGAACCATGTGATCATCAATCTAACCGTGAACAAGGTGATCAACAATATAACCCTTAAACAGGTGATCATCAGTCTAACCTTGAACCAGGTGATCATCAGTCCAATCCTGAACCATGTGATCATCATTCAGACCCTGAACCATGTGATCATCAGTCTAACCCTGAACCATGTGATCATCAGTCTAACCCTGAACCATGTGATCATCAATCCAACCCTGGACCATGTGATCATCAATCTAACCGTGAACAAGGTGATCATCAATATAACCCTTAAACAGGTGATCATCAATATAACCCTTAACGAAGTGATCATCAGGCTAACCCTGAACCAGGTGATCATTTGTCTAATCCTGAACCATGTGATCATCAATCCAACCCTGAACCATGTGATCATCAATGTAACCGTCAACCAGGTGATCATCAATATAACCCTTAACCAGGTGATCATGAGTCTAACCCTGAAACATATGATCATCAATCCAACCCTGAACCATGTGATCATCAATGTAACCGTGACCCAGGTGATCATCAATATAACCCTTAACGAAGTGATCATCAGGGTAACCCTGAACCAGGTGATCATCAGTCTAATCCTGAACCATGTGATCATCAGGCAAATCCTGAACCATGTGATCATCAATGTAACCCTGAACCATGTGATCATCAATCTAACCGTGAACAAGGTGATCATCAATATAACCCTTAAACAGGTGATCATCAGTCTAACCTTGAACCAGGTGATCATCAGTCTAACCTTGAACCATGTGATCATCATTCAGACCCTGAACCATGTGATCATCAGTCTAACCCTGAACCATGTGATCATCAGTCTAACCCTGAACCATGTGATCATCAATCCAACCCTGGACCATGTGATCATCAATCTAACCGTGAACAAGGTGATCATCAATATAACCCTTAAACAGGTGATCATCAATATAACCCTTAACGAAGTGATCATCAGGCTAACCCTGAACCAGGTGATCATTTGTCTAATCCTGAACCATGTGATCATCAATCCAACCCTGAACCATGTGATCATCAATGTAACCGTCAACCAGGTGATCATCAATATAACCCTTAACCAGGTGATCATGAGTCTAACCCTGAAACATATGATCATCAATCCAACCCTGAACCATGTGATCATCAATGTAACCGTGACCCAGGTGATCATCTATATAACCCTTAACCAGGTGATCATGAGTCTAGCCCTGAACCATGTGATCATCAATCTAACCGTGAACAAGGTAATCATCAATATAACCCTTAAACAGGTGATCATCAGTCTAACCCTGAACCAGGTGATCATCAGTCCAATCCTGAACCATGTGATCATCATTCAGACCCTGAACCATGTGATCATCAATCTAACCCTGAACCAGGTGATCATCAGTCTAACCCTGAACATTGTGATCATCAATCCAACCCTGAACCATGTGATCATCAATGTAACCCTTAACCAGGTGATCATGAGTCTAACCCTGAACCATATGATCATCAATCCAAACCGTGAACCATGTGATCATCAATGTAACCGTGAACCAGGTGATCATCTATATAACCCTTAACCAGGTGATCATGAGTCTAACCCTGAACCATATGATCATCAATCCAACCCTGAACCATGTGATCATCAATCTAACCGTGAACCAGGTGATAATCAATGTAACCATGAACCATGTGATCATCAATCCAAACCTGAACCATGTGATCATCAATGTAACCGTCAACCAGGTGATTATCAATATAACCCTTAACCAGGTGATCATGAGTCTAACCCTGAACCATATGATCATCAATCCAACCTGACCCATGTGATCATCAATGTAACCGTGAACCAGGTGATCATCTATATAACCCTTAACCAGGTGAATCTCAGTCTAATCTTGAACCATATGATCATCAATCCAACCCTGAACCATGTGATCATCAATCTAACCGTGAACCAGGTGATCATCAATATAACCCTTAACCAGGTGATCATCAGTCTAATCCTGAACCATGTGATCATCAGGCAAATCCTGAACAATGTGATCATCATTCAGACCCTGAACCATGTGATCATCAATCTAACCCTGAACCAGGTGATCATCAGTCTAACCCTGAACCATGTGATCATCAATCCAACCCTGAACCATGTGATCATCAATGTAACCGTCAACCAGGTGATCATGAGTCTAACCCTGAACCATATGATCATCAATCCAACCCTGAACCATGTGATCATCAGGCAAATCCTGAACCATGTGATCATCAATGTAACCGTGACCCAGGTGATCATCTATATAACCCTTAACGAAGTGATCATCAGGCTAACCCTGAACCAGGTGATCATCAGTCTAATCCTGAACCATGTGATCATCAATCCAACCCTGAACCATGTGATCATCAATCTAACCGTGAACCAGGTGATCATCAATATAACCCTTAACCAGGTGATCATCAGTCTAATCCTGAACCATGTGATCATCAGGCAAATCCTGAACCATGTGATCATCAATGTAACCCTGAACCATGTGATCATCAATCTAACCGTGAACAAGGTGATCATCAATATAACCCTTAAACAGGTGATCATCAGTCTAACCCTGAACCAGGTGATCATCAGTCCAATCCTGAACCATGTGATCATCATTCAGACCCTGAACCATGTGATCATCAGTCTAACCCTGAACCATGTGATCATCAGTCTAACCCTGAACCATGTGATCATCAATCCAACCCTGGACCATGTGATCATCAATCTAACCGTGAACAAGGTGATCATCAATATAACCCTTAAACAGGTGATCATCAATACAACCCTTAACGAAGTGATCATCAGGCTAACCCTGAACCAGGTGATCATTTTTCTAATCCTGAACCATGTGATCATCAATCCAACCCTGAACCATGTGATCATCAATGTAACCGTCAACCAGGTGATCATCAATATAACCCTTAACCAGGTGATCATGAGTCTAACCCTGAACCATATGATCATCAATCCAACCCTGAACCATGTGATCATCAATGTAACCGTGACCCAGGTGATCATCTATATAACCCTTAACCAGGTGATCATGAGTCTAACCCTGAACCATATGATCATCAATCCAACCCTGAACCATTTGGTCATCAATGTAACCGTGAACCAGGTGATCATCAATATAACCCTTAACGAAGTGATCATCAGGGTAACCCTGAACCAGGTGATCATCAGTCTAATCCTGAACCATGTGATCATCAGGCAAATCCTGAACCATGTGATCATCAATGTAACCCTGAACCATGTGATCATCAATCTAACCGTGAACAAGGTGATCATCAATATAACCCTTAAACAGGTGATCATCAGTCTAACCTTGAACCAGGTGATCATCAGTCCAATCCTGAACCATGTGATCATCATTCAGACCCTGAACCATGTGATCATCAGTCTAACCCTGAACCATGTGATCATCAGTCTAACCCTGAACCATGTGATCATCAATCCAACCCTGGACCATGTGATCATCAATCTAACCGTGAACAAGGTGATCATCAATATAACCCTTAAACAGGTGATCATCAATATAACCCTTAACGAAGTGATCATCAGGCTAACCCTGAACCAGGTGATCATTTGTCTAATCCTGAACCATGTGATCATCAATCCAACCCTGAACCATGTGATCATCAATGTAACCGTCAACCAGGTGATCATGAGTCTAACCCTGAAACATATGATCATCAATCCAACCCTGAACCATGTGATCATCAATGTAACCGTGACCCAGGTGATCATCTAAATAACCCTTAACCAGGTGATCATGAGTCTAGCCCTGAACCATATGATCATCAATCCAACCCTGAACCATTTGATCATCAATGTAACCGTGAACCAGGTGATCATCAATATAACCCTTAACGAAGTGATCATCAGGCTAACCCTGAACCAGGTGATCATCAGTCTAATCCTGAACCATGTGATCATCAGGCAAATCCTGAACCATGTGATCATCAATGTAACCCTGAACCATGTGATCATCAATCTAACCGTGAACAAGGTGATCATCAATATAACCCTTAAACAGGTGATCATCAGTCTAACCCTGAACCAGGTCATCATCAGTCCAATCCTGAACCATGTGATCATCATTCAGACCCTGAACCATGTGATCATCAGTCTAACCCTGAACCATGTGATCATCAGTCTAACCCTGAACCATGTGATCATCAATCCAACCCTGGACCATGTGATCATCAATCTAACCGTGAACAAGGTGATCATCAATATAACCCTTAAACAGGTGATCATCAATATAACCCTTAACGAAGTGATCATCAGGCTATCCCTGAACCAGGTGATCATTTGTCTAATCCTGAACCATGTGATCATCAATCCAACCCTGAACCATGTGATCATCAATGTAACCGTCAACCAGGTGATCATCAATATAACCCTTAACCAGGTGATCATGAGTCTAACCCTGAACCATATGATCATCAATCCAACCCTGAACCATGTGATCATCAATGTAACCGTGACCCAGGTGATCATCTATATAACCCTTAACCAGGTGATCATGAGTCTAACCCTGAACCATATGATCATCAATCCAACCCTGAACCATTTGATCATCAATGTAACCGTGAACCAGGTGATCATCAATATAACCCTTAACGAAGTGATCATCAGGCTAACCCTGAACCAGGTGATCATCAGTCTAATCCTGAACCATGTGATCATCAATCCAACCCTGAACCATGTGATCATCAATGTAACCGTCAACCAGGTGATCATCAATATAACCCTTAAACAGGTGATCATCAGTCTAACCCTGAACCAGGTGATCATCAGTCTAATCCTGAACCATGTGATCATCAATCCAACCCTGAACCATGTGATCATCAATGTAACCGTGAACCAGGTGATCATCAATATAACCCTTAACGAAGTGATCATCAGGCTAACCCTGAACCAGGTGATCATCATTCTAACCCTGAACCATGTGATCATCAATCTAACCGTGAACCAGGTGATCATCAATATAACCCTTAACCAGGTGATCATCAGTCTAATCCTGAACCATGTGATCATCAGGCAAATCCTGAACCATGTGATCATCAATGTAACCCTGAACCATGTGATCATCAATCTAACCGTGAACAAGGTGATAATCAATATAACCCTTAAACAGGTGATCATCAGTCTAACCCTGAACCAGGTGATCGTCAGTCCAATCCTGAACCATGTGATCATCATTCAGACCCTGAACCATGTGATCATCAGTCTAACCCTGAACCATGTGATCATCAGTCTAACCCTGAACCATGTGATCATCAATCCAACCCTGGACCATGTGATCATCAATCTAACCGTGAACAAGGTGATCATCAATATAACCCTTAAACAGGTGATCATCAATATAACCCTTAACGAAGTGATCATCAGGCTAACCCTGAACCAGGTGATCATTTGTCTAATCCTGAACCATGTGATCATCAATGTAACCGTCAACCAGGTGATCATCAATATAACCCTTAACCAGGTGATCATGAGTCTAACCCTGAACCATATGATCATCAATCCAACCCTGAACCATGTGATCATCAATGTAACCGTGACCCAGGTGATCATCTATATAACCCTTAACCAGGTGATCATGAGTCTAACCCTGAACCATATGATCATCAATCCAACCCTGAACCATTTGATCATCAATGTAACCGTGAACCAGGTGATCATCAATATAACCCTTAACGAAGTGATCATCAGGCTAACCCTGAACCAGGTGATCATCAGTCTAATCCTGAACCATGTGATCATCAATCCAACCCTGAACCATGTGATCATCAATGTAACCGTCAACCAGGTGATCATCATTATAACCCTTAAACAGGTGATCATCAGTCTAACACTGAACTAGGTGATCATCAGTCTAATCCTGAACCATGTGATCATCAATCCAACCCTGAACCATGTGATCATCAATGTAACCGTGAACCAGGTGATCATCAATATAACCCTTAACGAAGTGATCATCAATCCAACCCTGAACCATGTGATCATCAATGTAACCGTGAACCAGGTGACCATCAATATAACCCTTAACGAAGTGATCATCAGGCTAACCCTGAACCAGGTGATCATCAGTCTAATCCTGAACCATGTGATCATCAATCCAACCCTGAACCATGTGATCATCAATGTAACCGTCAACCAGGTGATCATGAGTCTAACCCTGAACCATATGATCATCAATCCAACCCTGAACCATGTGATCATCAGGCAAATCCTGAACCATGTGATCATCAATGTAACCCTGAACCATGTGATCATCAATCTAACCGTGAACAAGGTGATCATCAATATAACCCTTAAACAGGAGATCATCAGGCTAACCCTGAACAAGGTGATCATCAGTCTAATCCTGAACCATGTGATCATCAATCCAACCCTGAACCATGTGATCATCAATGTAACCCTTAACCAGGTGATCATGAGTCTAACCCTGAACCATATGATCATCAATCCAACCCTGAACCATGTGAACATCAATGTAACCGTGAACCAGGTGATCATCTATATAACCCTTAACCAGGTGATCATGAGTCTAACCCTGAACCATATGATCATCAATCCAACCCTGAACCATGTGATCATCAATCTAACCGTGAACCAGGTGATAATAAATTTAACCATGAACCATGTGATCATCAATCCAACCCTGAACCATGTGATCATCAATGTAACCGTCAACCAGGTCATTATCAATATAACCCTTAACCAGGTGATCATGAGTCTAACCCTGAACCATATGATCATCAATCCAACCCTGAACCATGTGATCATCAATCTAACCGTGAACAAGGTGATCATCAATATAACCCTTAAACAGGTGAATATCAGTCTAACCCTGAACCAGGTGATCATCAGTCCAATCCTGAACCATGTGATCATCATTCAGACCCTGAACCATGTGATCATCAATCTAACCCTGAACCAGGTGATCATCAGTCTAACCCTGAACCATGTGATCATCAATCCAACCCTGAACCATGTGATCATCAATGTAACCCTTAACCAGGTGATCATGAGTCTAACCCTGAACCATATGATCATCAATCCAAACCGTGAACCATGTGATCATCAATGTAACCGTGAACCAGGTGATCATCTATATAACCCTTAACCAGGTGATCATGAGTCTAACCCTGAACCATATGATCATCAATCCAACCCTGAACCATGTGATCATCAATCTAACCGTGAACCAGGTGATAATCAATGTAACCATGAACCATGTGATCATCAATCCAAACCTGAACCATGTGATCATCAATGTAACCGTCAACCAGGTGATTATCAATATAACCCTTAACCAGGTGATCATAAGTCTAACCCTGAACCATATGATCATCAATCCAACCTGACCCATGTGATCATCAATGTAACCGTGAACCAGGTGATCATCTATATAACCCTTAACCAGGTGATTCTCAGTCTAATCTTGAACCATATGATCATCAATCCAACCCTGAACCATGTGATCATCAATCTAACCGTGAACCAGGTGATCATCAATATAACCCTTAACCAGGTGATCATCAGTCTAATCCTGAACCATGTGATCATCAGGCAAATCCTGAACAATGTGATCATCATTCAGACCCTGAACCATGTGATCATCAATCTAACCCTGAACCAGGTGATCATCAGTCTAACCCTGAACCATGTGATCATCAATCCAACCCTGGACCATGTGATCATCAATCTAACCGTGACCCAGGTGATCATCTATATAACCCTTAACCAGGTGATCATGAGTCTAACCCTGAACCATATGATCATCAATCCAACCCTGAACCATTTGATCATCAATGTAACCGTGAACCAGGTGATCATCAATATAACCCTTAACGAAGTGATCATCAGGCTAACCCTGAACCAGGTGATCATCAGTCTAATCCTGAACCATGTGATCATCAATCCAACCCTGAACCATGTGATCATCAATGTAACCGTCAACCAGGTGATCATCAATATAACCCTTAAACAGGTGATCATCAGTCTAACCCTGAACCAGGTGATCATCAGTCTAATCCTGAACCATGTGATCATCAATCCAACCCTGAACCATGTGATCATCAATGTAACCGTGAACCAGGTGATCATCAATATAACCCTTAACGAAGTGATCATCAGGCTAACCCTGAACCAGGTGATCATCAATCCAACCCTGAACCATGTGATCATCAATCTAACCGTGAACCAGGTGATCATCAATATAACCCTTAACCAGGTGATCATCAGTCTAATCCTGAACCATGTGATCATCAGGCAAATCCTGAACCATGTGATCATCAATGTAACCCTGAACCATGTGATCATCAATCTAACCGTGAACAAGGTGATCATCAATATAACCCTTAAACAGGTGATCATCAGTCTAACCCTGAACCAGGTGATCATCAGTCCAATCCTGAACCATGTGATCATCATTCAGACCCTGAACCATGTGATCATCAATCTAACCCTGAACCATGTGATCATCAATCCAACCCTGAACCATTTGATCATCATTGTAACCGTGAACCAGGTGATCATCAATATAACCCTTAACGAAGTGATCATCAATGTAACCGTCAACCAGGTGATCATCAATATAACCCTTAAACAGGTGATCATCAATATAACCCTTAACGAAGTGATCATCAGGCTAACCCTGAACCAGGTGATCATTTGTCTAATCCTGAACCATGTGATCATCAATGTAACCGTCAACCAGGTGATCATCAATATAACCCTTAACCAGGTGATCATGAGTCTAACCCTGAACCATATGATCATCAATCCAACCCTGAACCATGTGATCATCAATGTAACCGTGACCCAGGTGATCATCTATATAACCCTTAACCAGGTGATCATGAGTCTAACCCTGAACCATATGATCATCAATCCAACCCTGAACCATTTGATCATCAATGTAACCGTGAACCAGGTGATCATCAATATAACCCTTAACGAAGTGATCATCAGGCTAACCCTGAACCAGGTGATCATCAGT
This sequence comes from Antennarius striatus, assembly GCF_040054535.1. NCBI lineage: Eukaryota > Metazoa > Chordata > Actinopteri > Lophiiformes > Antennariidae > Antennarius > Antennarius striatus. Next base: position 165,507 of record NC_090778.1, on the reverse strand, counting down.
CTAATCCTGAACCATGTGATCATCAATCCAACCCTGAACCATGTGATCATCAATGTAACCGTCAACCAGGTGATCATCAATATAACCCTTAAACAGGTGATCATCAGTCTAACCCTGAACCAGGTGATCATCAGTCTAATCCTGAACCATGTGATCATCAATCCAACCCTGAACCATGTGATCATCAATGTAACCGTGAACCAGGTGATCATCAATATAACCCTTAACGAAGTGATCATCAGGCTAACCCTGAACCAGGTGATCATCAGTCTAATCCTGAACCATGTGATCATCAATCCAACCCTGAACCATGTGATCATCAATCTAACCGTGAACCAGGTGATCATCAATATAACCCTTAACCAGGTGATCATCAGTCTAATCCTGAACCATGTGATCATCAGGCAAATCCTGAACCATGTGATCATCAATGTAACCCTGAACCATGTGATCATCAATCTAACCGTGAACAAGGTGATCATCAATATAACCCTTAAACAGGTGATCATCAGTCTAACCCTGAACCAGGTGATCATCAGTCCAATCCTGAACCATGTGATCATCATTCAGACCCTGAACCATGTGATCATCAATCTAACCCTGAACCATGTGATCATCAGTCTAACCCTGAACCATGTGCTCATCAATCCAACCCTGGACCATGTGATCATCAATCTAACCGTGAACAAGGTGATCATCAATATAACCCTTAAACAGGTGATCATCAATATAACCCTTAACGATGTGATCATCAGGCTAACCCTGAACCAGGTGATCATTTGTCTAATCCTGAACCATGTGATCATCAATCCAACCCTGAACCTTGTGATCATCAATGTAACCGTCAACCAGGTGATCATCAATATAACCCTTAACCAGGTGATCATGAGTCTAACCCTGAACCATATGATCATCAATCCAACCCTGAACCATGTGATCATCAATGTAACCGTGACCCAGGTGATCATCTATATAACCCTTAACCAGGTGATCATGAGTCTAACCCTGAACCATATGATCATCAATCCAACCCTGAACCATTTGATCATCAATGTAACCGTGAACCAGGTGATCATCAATATAACCCTTAACGAAGTGATCATCAGGCTAACCCTGAACCAGGTGATCATCAGTCTAATCCTGAACCATGTGATCATCAGGCAATTCTTGAACCATGTGATCATCAATGTAACCCTGAACCATGTGATCATCAATCTAACCGTGAACAAGGTGATCATCAATATAACCCTTAAACAGGTGATCATCAGTCTAACCTTGAACCAGGTGATCATCAGTCCAATCCTGAACCATGTGATCATCATTCAGACCCTGAACCATGTGATCATCAGTCTAACCCTGAACCATGTGATCATCAGTCTAACCCTGAACCATGTGATCATCAATCCAACCCTGGACCATGTGATCATCAATCTAACCGTGAACAAAGTGATCATCAATATAACCCTTAAACAGGTGATCATCAATATAACCCTTAACGAAGTGATCATCAGGCTAACCCTGAACCAGGTGATCATTTGTCTAATCCTGAACCATGTGATCATCAATCCAACCCTGAACCATGTGATCATCAATGTAACCGTCAACCAGGTGATCATCAATATAACCCTTAACCAGGTGATCATGAGTCTAACCCTGAACCGTATGATCATCAATCCAACCCTGAACCATGTGATCATCAATGTAACCGTGACCCAGGTGATCATCTATATAACCCTTAACCAGGTGATCATGAGTCTAGCCCTGAACCATATGATCATCAATCCAACCCTGAACCATTTGATCATCAATGTAACCGTGAACCAGGTGATCATCAATATAACCCTTAACGAAGTGATCATCAGGCTAACCCTGAACCAGGTGATCATCAGTCTAATCCTGAACCATGTGATCATCAGGCAAATCCTGAACCATGTGATCATCAATGTAACCCTGAACCATGTGATCATCAATCTAACCGTGAACAAGGTGATCATCAATATAACCCTTAAACAGGTGATCATCAGTCTAACCCTGAACCAGGTGATCATCAGTCCAATCCTGAACCATGTGATCATCATTCAGACCCTGAACCATGTGATCATCATTCAGACCCTGAACCATGTGATCATCAGTCTAACCCTGAACCATGTGATCATCAATCCAACCCTGGACCATGTGATCATCAATATAACCGTGAACAAGGTGATCATCAATATAACCCTTAAACAGGTGATCATCAATATAACCCTTAAACAGGTGATCATCAGTCTAACCCTGAACCAGGTGATCATCAGTCTAATCCTGAACCATGTGATCATCAATCCAACCCTGAACCATGTGATCATCAATGTAACCGTGAACCAGGTGATCATCAATATAACCCTTAACGAAGTGATCATCAATCCAACCCTGAACCATGTGATCATCAATGTAACCGTGAACCAGGTGATCATCAATATAACCCTTAACGAAGTGATCATCAGGCTAACCCTGAACCAGGTGATCATCAGTCTAATCCTGAACCATGTGATCATCAATCCAACCCTGAACCATGTGATCATCAATGTAACCGTGACCCAGGTGATCATCTATATAACCCTTAACCAGGTGATCATGAGTCTAACCCTGAACCATATGATCATCAATCCAACCCTGAACCATTTGATCATCAATGTAACCGTGAACCAGGTGATCATCAATATAACCCTTAACGAAGTGATCATCAGGCTAACCCTGAACCAGGTGATCATCAGTCTAATCCTGAACCATGTGATCATCAATCCAACCCTGAACCATGTGATCATCAATGTAACCGTCAACCAGGTGATCATCAATATAACCCTGAACCAGGTGATCATCAGTCTAATCCTGAACCATGTGATCATCAATCCAACCCTGAACCATGTGATCATCAATGTAACAGTGAACCAGGTGATCATCAATATAACCATTAACGAAGTGATCATCAATCCAACCCTGAACCATGTGATCATCAATGTAACCGTGAACCAGGTGATCATCAATATAACCCTTAACGAAGTGATCATCAGGCTAACCCTGAACCAGGTGATCATCAGTCTAATCCTGAACCATGTGATCATCAATCCAACCCTGAACCATGTGATCATCAATGTAACCGTCAACCAGGTGATCATGAGTCTAACCCTGAACCATATGATCATCAATCCAACCCTGAACCATGTGATCATCAGGCAAATCCTGAACCATGTGATCATCAATGTAACCCTGAACCATGTGATCATCAATCTAACCGTGAACAAGGTGATCATCAATATAACCCTTAAACAGGAGATCATCAGGCTAACCCTGAACCAGGTGATCATCAGTCTAATCCTGAACCATGTGATCATCAATCCAACCCTGAACCATGTGATCATCAATGTAACCCTTAACCAGGTGATCATGAGTCTAACCCTGAACCATATGATCATCAATCCAACCCTGAACCATGTGATCATCAATCTAACCGTGAACCAGGTGATAATCAATTTAACCATGAACCATGTGATCATCAATCCAACCCTGAACCATGTGATCATCAATGTAACCGTCAACCAGGTCATTATCAATATAACCCTTAACCAGGTGATCATGAGTCTAACCCTGAACCATATGATCATCAATCCAACCCTGAACCATGTGATCATCAATGTAACCGTGAACCAGGTGATCATCTATATAACCCTTAACCAGGTGATTCTCAGTCTAATCTTGAACCATATGATCATCAATCCAACCCTGAACCATGTGATCATCAATCTAACCGTGAACAAGGTGATCATCAATATAACCCTTAAACAGGTGATCATCAGTCTAACCCTGAACCAGGTGATCATCAGTCCAATCCTGAACCATGTGATCATCATTCAGACCCTGAACCATGTGATCATCAATCTAACCCTGAACCAGGTGATCATCAGTCTAACCCTGAACCATGTGATCATCAATCCAACCCTGAACCATGTGATCATCAAACGAACCCTGAACAATGTGATCATCAGTCTAACCCTGAACCATGTGATCATCAATCCAACCCTGGGCCATGTGATCATCAATCTAAACGTGAACAAGGTGATCATCAATATAACCCTTAAACAGGTGAACACCAGTCTAACCCTGAACCATGTGATCATCAATATAACCCTGAACCATGTGATCATCAATCTAACCGTGAACCAGGTGATCATCAATATAACCCTTAACGACGTGATCATCAGGCTAACCCTCAACCAGGTGATCATTTGTCTAATCCTGAACCATGTGATCATCAATGTAACCGTCAACCAGGTGATCATCAATATAACCCTTAACCAGGTGATCATGAGTCTAACCCTGAACCATATGATCATCAATCCAACCCTGAACCATGTGATCATCAATGTAACCGTGAACCAGGTGATCATCTATATAACCCTTAACCAGGTGATTCTCAGTCTAATCTTGAACCATATGATCATCAATCCAACCCTGAACCATGTGATCATCAATCTAACCGTGAACAAGGTGATCATCAATATAACCCTTAAACAGGTGATCATCAGTCTAACCCTGAACCAGGTGATCATCAGTCCAATCCTGAACCATGTGATCATCATTCAGACCCTGAACCATGTGATCATCAATCTAACCCTGAACCAGGTGATCATCAGTCTAACCCTGAACCATGTGATCATCAATCCAACCCTGAACCATGTGATCATCAAACGAACCCTGAACAATGTGATCATCAGTCTAACCCTGAACCATGTGATCATCAATCCAACCCTGGGCCATGTGATCATCAATCTAAACGTGAACAAGGTGATCATCAATATAACCCTTAAACAGGTGAACACCAGTCTAACCCTGAACCATGTGATCATCAATATAACCCTGAACCATGTGATCATCAATCTAACCGTGAACCAGGTGATCATCAATATAACCCTTAACGACGTGATCATCAGGCTAACCCTCAACCAGGTGATCATTTGTCTAATCCTGAACCATGTGATCATCAATGTAACCGTCAACCAGGTGATCATCAATATAACCCTTAACCAGGTGATCATGAGTCTAACCCTGAACCATATGATCATCAATCCAACCCTGAACCATGTGATCATTTGTCTAATCCTGAACCATGTGATCATCAATGTAACCGTCAACCAGGTGATCATCAATATGACCCTTAACCAGGTGATCATGAGTCTAACCCTGAACCATATGATCATCAATCCAACCCTGAACCATGTGATCATCAATGTAACCGTCAACCAGGTGATCATGAGTCTAACCCTGAACCATATGATCATCAATCCAACCCTGAACCATGTGATCATCAGGCAAATCCTGAACCATGTGATCATCAATGTAACCCTGAACCATGTGATCATCAATCTAACCGTGAACAAGGTGATCATCAATATAACCCTTAAACAGGAGATCATCAGGCTAACCCTGAACCAGGTGATCATCAGTCTAATCCTGAACCATGTGATCATCAATCCAACCCTGAACCATGTGATCATCAATGTAACCCTTAACCAGGTGATCATGAGTCTAACCCTGAACCATATGATCATCAATCCAACCCTGAACCATGTGATCATCAATCTAACCGTGAACCAGGTGATAATCAATTTAACCATGAACCATGTGATCATCAATCCAACCCTGAACCATGTGATCATCAATGTAACCGTCAACCAGGTCATTATCAATATAACCCTTAACCAGGTGATCATGAGTCTAACCCTGAACCATATGATCATCAATCCAACCCTGAACCATGTGATCATCAATGTAACCGTGAACCAGGTGATCATCTATATAACCCTTAACCAGGTGATTCTCAGTCTAATCTTGAACCATATGATCATCAATCCAACCCTGAACCATTTGATCATCAATGTAACCGTGAACCAGGTGATCATCAATATAACCCTTAACGAAGTGATCATCAATGTAACCGTCAACCAGGTGATCATCAATATAACCCTTAAACAGGTGATCATCAGTCTAACCCTGAACCAGGTTATCATCAGTCCAATCCTGAACCATGTGATCATCATTCAGACCCTGAACCATGTGATCAGCAGTCTAACCCTGAACCATGTGATCATCAGTCTAACCCTGAAACATGTGATCATCAATCCAACCCTGGACCATGTGATCATCAATCTAACCGTGAACAAGGTGATCATCAATATAACCCTTAAACAGGTGATCATCAATATAACCCTTAACGAAGTGATCATCAGGCTAACCCTGAACCAGGTGATCATTTGTCTAATCCTGAATCGTGTGATCATCAATCCAACTCTGAACCATGTGATCATCAATGTAACCGTCAACCAGGTGATCATCAATATAACCCTTAACCAGGTGATCATGAGTCTAACCCTGAACCATATGATCATCAATCCAACCCTGAAACATTTGATCATCAATGTAACCGTGAACCAGGTGATCATCAATATAACCCTTAACGAAGTGATCATCAGGCTAACCCTGAACCAGGTGATCATCAGTCTAATCCTGAACCATGTGATCATCAATCCAACCCTGAACCAGGTGATCATCAATCTAACCGTGAACCAGGTGATCATTAATATAACCCTTAACGAGGTGATCATCAGGATAACCCTGAACCATGTGATCATCAATCCAACCCTGAACCATGTGATCATCAATGTAACCGTGACCCAGGTGATCATCTATATAACCCTTAACCAGGTGATCATGAGTCTAACCCTGAACCATATGATCATCAATCCAACCCTGAACCATTTGATCATCATTGTAACCGTGAACCAGGTGATCATCAATATAACCCTTAACGAAGTGATCATCAATGTAACCGTCAACCAGGTGATCATCAATATAACCCTTAAACAGGTGATCATCAATATAACCCTTAACGAAGTGATCATCAGGCTAACCCTGAACCAGGTGATCATTTGTCTAATCCTGAACCATGTGATCATCAATGTAACCGTCAACCAGGTGATCATCAATATAACCCTTAACCAGGTGATCATGAGTCTAACCCTGAACCATATGATCATCAATCCAACCCTGAACCATGTGATCATCAATGTAACCGTGACCCAGGTGATCATCTATATAACCCTTAACCAGGTGATCATGAGTCTAACCCTGAACCATATGATCATCAATCCAACCCTGAACCATTTGATCATCAATGTAACCGTGAACCAGGTGATCATCAATATAACCCTTAACGAAGTGATCATCAGGCTAACCCTGAACCAGGTGATCATCAGTCTAATCCTGAACCATGTGATCATCAATCCAACCCTGAACCATGTGATCATCAATGTAACCGTCAACCAGGTGATCATCAATATAACCCTTAAACAGGTGATCATCAGTCTAACCCTGAACCAGGTGATCATCAGTCTAATCCTGAACCATGTGATCATCAATCCAACCCTGAACCAGGTGATCATCAATCTAACCGTGAACCAGGTGATCATTAATATAACCCTTAACGAGGTGATCATCAGGATAACCCTGAACCATGTGATCATCAATCCAACCCTGAACCATGTGATCATCAATGTAACCGTGACCCAGGTGATCATCTATATAACCCTTAACCAGGTGATCATGAGTCTAACCCTGAACCATATGATCATCAATCCAACCCTGAACCATTTGATCATCATTGTAACCGTGAACCAGGTGATCATCAATATAACCCTTAACGAAGTGATCATCAATGTAACCGTCAACCAGGTGATCATCAATATAACCCTTAAACAGGTGATCATCAATATAACCCTTAACGAAGTGATCATCAGGCTAACCCTGAACCAGGTGATCATTTGTCTAATCCTGAACCATGTGATCATCAATGTAACCGTCAACCAGGTGATCATCAATATAACCCTTAACCAGGTGATCATGAGTCTAACCCTGAACCATATGATCATCAATCCAACCCTGAACCATGTGATCATCAATGTAACCGTGACCCAGGTGATCATCTATATAACCCTTAACCAGGTGATCATGAGTCTAACCCTGAACCATATGATCATCAATCCAACCCTGAACCATTTGATCATCAATGTAACCGTGAACCAGGTGATCATCAATATAACCCTTAACGAAGTGATCATCAGGCTAACCCTGAACCAGGTGATCATCAGTCTAATCCTGAACCATGTGATCATCAATCCAACCCTGAACCATGTGATCATCAATGTAACCGTCAACCAGGTGATCATCAATACAACCCTTAAACAGGTGATCATCAGTCTAACCCTGAACCAGGTGATCATCAGTCTAATCCTGAACCATGTGATCATCAATCCAACCCTGAACCATGTGATCATCAATGTAACCGTGAACCAGGTGATCATCAATATAACCCTTAACGAAGTGATCATCAATCCAACCCTGAACCATGTGATCATCAATGTAACCGTGAACCAGGTGATCATCAATATAACCCTTAACGAAGTGATCATCAGGCTAACCCTGAACCAGGTGATCATCAGTCTAATCCTGAACCATGTGATCATCAATCCAACCCTGAACCATCTGATCATCAATGTAACCGTCAACCAGGTCATTATCAATATAACCCTTAACCAGGTGATCATGAGTCTAACCCTGAACCATATGATCATCAATCCAACCCTGAACCATGTGATCATCAATGTAACCGTGAACCAGGTGATCATCTATATAACCCTTAACCAGGTGATTCTCAGTCTAATCTTGAACCATATGATCATCAATCCAACCCTGAACCATTTGATCATCAATGTAACCGTGAACCAGGTGATCATCAATATAACCCTTAACGAAGTGATCATCAATGTAACCGTCAACCAGGTGATCATCAATATAACCCTTAAACAGTTGATCATCAGTCTAACCCTGAACCAGGTTATCATCAGTCCAATCCTGAACCATGTGATCATCATTCAGACCCTGAACCATGTGATCAGCAGTCTAACCCTGAACCATGTGATCATCAGTCTAACCCTGAAACATGTGATCATCAATCCAACCCTGGACCATGTGATCATCAATCTAACCGTGAACAAGGTGATCATCAATATAACCCTTAAACAGGTGATCATCAATATAACCCTTAACGAAGTGATCATCAGGCTAACCCTGAACCAGGTGATCATCAGTCTAATCCTGAACCATGTGATCATCAATCCAACCCTGAACCAGGTGATCATCAATCTAACCGTGAACCAGGTGATCATTAATATAACCCTTAACGAGGTGATCATCAGGATAACCCTGAACCATGTGATCATCAATCCAACCCTGAACCATGTGATCATCAATGTAACCGTGACCCAGGTGATCATCTATATAACCCTTAACCAGGTGATCATGAGTCTAACCCTGAACCATATGATCATCAATCCAACCCTGAACCATTTGATCATCATTGTAACCGTGAACCAGGTGATCATCAATATAACCCTTAACGAAGTGATCATCAATGTAACCGTCAACCAGGTGATCATCAATATAACCCTTAAACAGGTGATCATCAATATAACCCTTAACGAAGTGATCATCAGGCTAACCCTGAACCAGGTGATCATTTGTCTAATCCTGAACCATGTGATCATCAATGTAACCGTCAACCAGGTGATCATCAATATAACCCTTAACCAGGTGATCATGAGTCTAACCCTGAACCATATGATCATCAATCCAACCCTGAACCATGTGATCATCAATGTAACCGTGACCCAGGTGATCATCTATATAACCCTTAACCAGGTGATCATGAGTCTAACCCTGAACCATATGATCATCAATCCAACCCTGAACCATTTGATCATCAATGTAACCGTGAACCAGGTGATCATCAATATAACCCTTAACGAAGTGATCATCAGGCTAACCCTGAACCAGGTGATCATCAGTCTAATCCTGAACCATGTGATCATCAATCCAACCCTGAACCATGTGATCATCAATGTAACCGTCAACCAGGTGATCATCAATATAACCCTTAAACAGGTGATCATCAGTCTAACCCTGAACCAGGTGATCATCAGTCTAATCCTGAACCATGTGATCATCAATCCAACCCTGAACCATGTGATCATCAATATAACCGTGAACCAGGTGATCATCAATATAACCCTTAACGAAGTGATCATCAGGCTAACCCTGAACCAGGTGATCATCAGTCTAATCCTGAACCATGTGATCATCAATCCAACCCTGAACCATGTGATCATCAATGTAACCGTGACCCAGGTGATCATCTATATAACCCTTAACCAGGTGATCATGAGTCTAACCCTGAACCATATGATCATCAATCCAACCCTGAACCATTTGATCATCAATGTAACCGTGAACCAGGTGATCATCAATATAACCCTTAACGAAGTGATCATCAGGCTAACCCTGAACCAGGTGATCACCAGTCTAATCCTGAACCATGTGATCATCAATCCAACCTTGAACCATGTGATCATCAATGTAACCGTCAACCAGGTGATCATCAATATAACCCTGAACCAGGTGATCATCAGTCTAATCCTGAACCATGTGATTATCAATCCAACCCTGAACCATGTGATCATCAATGTAACCTTGAACCAGGTGATCATCAATATAACCATTAACAAAGTGATCATCAATCCAACCCTGAACCATGTGATCATCAATGTAACCGTGAAGCAGGTGATCATCAATATAACCCTTAACGAAGTGATCATCAGGCTAACCCTGAACCAGGTGATCATCAGTCTAATCCTGAACCATGTGATCATCAATCCAACCCTGAACCATGTGATCATCAATGTAACCGTCAACCAGGTGATCATGAGTCTAACCCTGAACCATATGATCATCAATCCAACCCTGAACCATGTGATCATCAGGCAAATCCTGAACCATATGATCATCAATCCAACCCTGAACCATGTGATCATCAATCTAACCGTGAACCAGGTGATAATCAATTTAACCATGAACCATGTGATCATCAATCCAACCCTGAACCATGTGATCATCAATGTAACCGTCAACCAGGTCATTATCAATATAACCCTTAACCAGGTGATTCTCAGTCTAACCCTGAACCATATGATCATCAATCCAAACCTGAACCATGTGATCATCAATGTAACCGTGAACCAGGTGATCATCTATATAACCCTTAACCAGGTGATTCTCAGTCTAATCTTGAACCATATGATCATCAATCCAACCCTGAACCATGTGATCATCAATCTAACCGTGAACAAGGTGATCATCAATATAACCCTTAAACAGGTGATCATCAGTCTAACCCTGAACCAGGTGATCATCAGTCCAATCCTGAACCATGTGATCATCATTCAGACCCTGAACCATGTGATCATCAATCTAACCCTGAACCAGGTGATCATCAGTCTAACCCTGAACCATGTGATCATCAATCCAACCCTGAACCATGTGATCATCAAACGAACCCTGAACAATGTGATCATCAGTCTAACCCTGAACCATGTGATCATCAATCCAACCCTGGGCCATGTGATCATCAATCTAAACGTGAACAAGGTGATCATCAATATAACCCTTAAACAGGTGAACACCAGTCTAACCCTGAACCATGTGATCATCAATATAACCCTGAACCATGTGATCATCAATCTAACCGTGAACCAGGTGATCATCAATATAACCCTTAACGACGTGATCATCAGGCTAACCCTCAACCAGGTGATCATTTGTCTAATCCTGAACCATGTGATCATCAATGTAACCGTCAACCAGGTGATCATCAATATAACCCTTAACCAGGTGATCATGAGTCTAACCCTGAACCATATGATCATCAATCCAACCCTAAAACCATGTGATCATCAATGTAACCGTGAACCAGGTGGTCATCTATATAACCCTTAACCAGGTGATCATCAATCCAACCCTGAACCATGTGATCATTTGTCTAATCCTGAACCATGTGATCATCAATGTAACCGTCAACCAGGTGATCATGAGTCTAACCCTGAACCATATGATCATCAATCCAACCCTGAACCATGTGATCATCAGGCAAATCCTGAACCATGTGATCATCAATGTAACCCTGAACCATGTGATCATCAATCTAACCGTGAACAAGGTGATCATCAATATAACCCTTAAACAGGAGATCATCAGGCTAACCCTGAACCAGGTGATCATCAGTCTAATCCTGAACCATGTGATCATCAATCCAACCCTGAACCATGTGATCATCAATGTAACCCTTAACCAGGTGATCATGAGTCTAACCCTGAACCATATGATCATCAATCCAACCCTGAACCATGTGATCATCAATCTAACCGTGAACCAGGTGATAATCAATTTAACCATGAACCATGTGATCATCAATCCAACCCTGAACCATGTGATCATCAATGTAACCGTCAACCAGGTCATTATCAATATAACCCTTAACCAGGTGATCATGAGTCTAACCCTGAACCATATGATCATCAATCCAACCCTGAACCATGTGATCATCAATGTAACCGTGAACCAGGTGATCATCTATATAACCCTTAACCAGGTGATTCTCAGTCTAATCTTGAACCATATGATCATCAATCCAACCCTGAACCATTTGATCATCAATGTAACCGTGAACCAGGTGATCATCAATATAACCCTTAACGAAGTGATCATCAATGTAACCGTCAACCAGGTGATCATCAATATAACCCTTAAACAGGTGATCATCAGTCTAACCCTGAACCAGGTTATCATCAGTCCAATCCTGAACCATGTGATCATCATTCAGACCCTGAACCATGTGATCAGCAGTCTAACCCTGAACCATGTGATCATCAGTCTAACCCTGAAACATGTGATCATCAATCCAACCCTGGACCATGTGATCATCAATCTAACCGTGAACAAGGTGATCATCAATATAACCCTTAAACAGGTGATCATCAATATAACCCTTAACGAAGTGATCATCAGGCTAACCCTGAACCAGGTGATCATTTGTCTAATCCTGAATCGTGTGATCATCAATCCAACCCTGAACCATGTGATCATCAATGTAACCGTCAACCAGGTGATCATCAATATAACCCTTAACCAGGTGATCATGAGTCTAACCCTGAACCATATGATCATCAATCCAACCCTGAACCATGTGATCATCAATGTAACCGTGACCCAGGTGATCATCTATATAACCCTTAACCAGGTGATCATGAGTCTAACCCTGAACCATATGATCATCAATCCAACCCTGAAACATTTGATCATCAATGTAACCGTGAACCAGGTGATCATCAATATAACCCTTAACGAAGTGATCATCAGGCTAACCCTGAACCAGGTGATCATCAGTCTAATCCTGAACCATGTGATCATCAATCCAACCCTGAACCATGTGATCATCAATGTAACCGTCAACCAGGTGATCATCAATATAACCCTTAAACAGGTGATCATCAGTCTAACCCTGAACCAGGTGATCATCAATCTAATCCTGAACCATGTGATCATCAATCCAACCCTGAACCATGTGATCATCAATGTAACCGTGAACCAGGTGATCATCAATATAACCCTTAACGAAGTGATCATCAGTCTAATACTGAACCATGTGATCATCAATCCAACCCTGAACCATGTGATCATCAATGTAACCGTCAACCAGGTGATCATGAGTCTAACCCTGAACCATATGATCATCAATCCAACCCTGAACCATGTGATCATCAGGCAAATCCTGAACCATGTGATCATCAATGTAACCGTCAACCAGGTGATTATCAATATAACCCTTAACCAGGTGATCATGAGTCTAACCCTGAACCATATGATCATCAATCCAACCTGAACCATGTGATCATCAATGTAACCGTGAACCAGGTGATCATCTATATAACCCTTAACCAGGTGATTCTCAGTCTAATCTTGAACCATATGATCATCAATCCAACCCTGAACCATGTGATCATCAATCTAACCGTTAACCAGGTGATCATCAATATAACCCTTAACCAGGTGATCATGAGTCTAACCCTGAACCATATGATCATCAATCCAACCCTGAACCATGTGATCATCAATGTAACCGTGACCCAGGTGATCATCTATATAACCCTTAACCAGGTGATCATGAGTCTAACCCTGAACCATATGATCATCAATCCAACCCTGAACCATTTGATCATCAATGTAACCGTGAACCAGGTGATCATCAATATAACCCTTAACGAAGTGATCATCAGGCTAACCCTGAACCAGGTGATCATCAGTCTAATCCTGAACCATGTGATCATCAATCCAACCCTGAACCATGTGATCATCAATGTAACCGTCAACCAGGTGATCATCAATATAACCCTTAAACAGGTGATCATCAGTCTAACCCTGAACCAGGTGATCATCAGTCTAATCCTGAACCATGTGATCATCAATCCAACCCTGAACCATGTGATCATCAATATAACCGTGAACCAGGTGATCATCAATATAACCCTTAACGAAGTGATCATCAGGCTAACCCTGAACCAGGTGATCATCAGTCTAATCCTGAACCATGTGATCATCAATCCAACCCTGAACCATGTGATCATCAATGTAACCGTGACCCAGGTGATCATCTATATAACCCTTAACCAGGTGATCATGAGTCTAACCCTGAACCATATGATCATCAATCCAACCCTGAACCATTTGATCATCAATGTAACCGTGAACCAGGTGATCATCAATATAACCCTTAACGAAGTGATCATCAGGCTAACCCTGAACCAGGTGATCACCAGTCTAATCCTGAACCATGTGATCATCAATCCAACCTTGAACCATGTGATCATCAATGTAACCGTCAACCAGGTGATCATCAATATAACCCTGAACCAGGTGATCATCAGTCTAATCCTGAACCATGTGATTATCAATCCAACCCTGAACCATGTGATCATCAATGTAACCGTGAACCAGGTGATCATCAATATAACCATTAACAAAGTGATCATCAATCCAACCCTGAACCATGTGATCATCAATGTAACCGTGAAGCAGGTGATCATCAATATAACCCTTAACGAAGTGATCATCAGGCTAACCCTGAACCAGGTGATCATCAGTCTAATCCTGAACCATGTGATCATCAATCCAACCCTGAACCATGTGATCATCAATGTAACCGTCAACCAGGTGATCATGAGTCTAACCCTGAACCATATGATCATCAATCCAACCCTGAACCATGTGATCATCAGGCAAATCCTGAACCATATGATCATCAATCCAACCCTGAACCATGTGATCATCAATCTAACCGTGAACCAGGTGATAATCAATTTAACCATGAACCATGTGATCATCAATCCAACCCTGAACCATGTGATCATCAATGTAACCGTCAACCAGGTCATTATCAATATAACCCTTAACCAGGTGATTCTCAGTCTAACCCTGAACCATATGATCATCAATCCAAACCTGAACCATGTGATCATCAATGTAACCGTGAACCAGGTGATCATCTATATAACCCTTAACCAGGTGATTCTCAGTCTAATCTTGAACCATATGATCATCAATCCAACCCTGAACCATGTGATCATCAATCTAACCGTGAACAAGGTGATCATCAATATAACCCTTAAACAGGTGATCATCAGTCTAACCCTGAACCAGGTGATCATCAGTCCAATCCTGAACCATGTGATCATCATTCAGACCCTGAACCATGTGATCATCAATCTAACCCTGAACCAGGTGATCATCAGTCTAACCCTGAACCATGTGATCATCAATCCAACCCTGAACCATGTGATCATCAAACGAACCCTGAACAATGTGATCATCAGTCTAACCCTGAACCATGTGATCATCAATCCAACCCTGGGCCATGTGATCATCAATCTAAACGTGAACAAGGTGATCATCAATATAACCCTTAAACAGGTGAACACCAGTCTAACCCTGAACCATGTGATCATCAATATAACCCTGAACCATGTGATCATCAATCTAACCGTGAACCAGGTGATCATCAATATAACCCTTAACGACGTGATCATCAGGCTAACCCTCAACCAGGTGATCATTTGTCTAATCCTGAACCATGTGATCATCAATGTAACCGTCAACCAGGTGATCATCAATATAACCCTGAACCATGTGATCATCAGTCTAACCCTGAAACATGTGATCATCAATCCAACCCTGGACCATGTGATCATCAATCTAACCGTGAACAAGGTGATCATCAATATAACCCTTAAACAGGTGATCATCAATATAACCCTTAACGAAGTGATCATCAGGCTAACCCTGAACCAGGTGATCATTTGTCTAATCCTGAATCGTGTGATCATCAATCCAACCCTGAACCATGTGATCATCAATGTAACCGTCAACCAGGTGATCATCAATATAACCCTTAACCAGGTGATCATGAGTCTAACCCTGAACCATATGATCATCAATCCAACCCTGAACCATGTGATCATCAATGTAACCGTGACCCAGGTGATCATCTATATAACCCTTAACCAGGTGATCATGAGTCTAACCCTGAACCATATGATCATCAATCCAACCCTGAAACATTTGATCATCAATGTAACCGTGAACCAGGTGATCATCAATATAACCCTTAACGAAGTGATCATCAGGCTAACCCTGAACCAGGTGATCATCAGTCTAATCCTGAACCATGTGATCATCAATCCAACCCTGAACCATGTGATCATCAATGTAACCGTCAACCAGGTGATCATCAATATAACCCTTAAACAGGTGATCATCAGTCTAACCCTGAACCAGGTGATCATCAATCTAATCCTGAACCATGTGATCATCAATCCAACCCTGAACCATGTGATCATCAATGTAACCGTGAACCAGGTGATCATCAATATAACCCTTAACGAAGTGATCATCAGTCTAATACTGAACCATGTGATCATCAATCCAACCCTGAACCATGTGATCATCAATGTAACCGTCAACCAGGTGATCATGAGTCTAACCCTGAACCATATGATCATCAATCCAACCCTGAACCATGTGATCATCAGGCAAATCCTGAACCATGTGATCATCAATGTAACCGTCAACCAGGTGATTATCAATATAACCCTTAACCAGGTGATCATGAGTCTAACCCTGAACCATATGATCATCAATCCAACCTGAACCATGTGATCATCAATGTAACCGTGAACCAGGTGATCATCTATATAACCCTTAACCAGGTGATTCTCAGTCTAATCTTGAACCATATGATCATCAATCCAACCCTGAACCATGTGATCATCAATCTAACCGTTAACCAGGTGATCATCAATATAACCCTTAACCAGGTGATCATGAGTCTAACCCTGAACCATATGATCATCAATCCAACCCTGAACCATGTGATCATCAATGTAACCGTGACCCAGGTGATCATCTATATAACCCTTAACCAGGTGATCATGAGTCTAACCCTGAACCATATGATCATCAATCCAACCCTGAACCATTTGATCATCAATGTAACCGTGAACCAGGTGATCATCAATATAACCCTTAACGAAGTGATCATCAGGCTAACCCTGAACCAGGTGATCATCAGTCTAATCCTGAACCATGTGATCATCAATCCAACCCTGAACCATGTGATCATCAATGTAACCGTCAACCAGGTGATCATCAATATAACCCTTAAACAGGTGATCATCAGTCTAACCCTGAACCAGGTGATCATCAGTCTAATCCTGAACCATGTGATCATCAATCCAACCCTGAACCATGTGATCATCAATATAACCGTGAACCAGGTGATCATCAATATAACCCTTAACGAAGTGATCATCAGGCTAACCCTGAACCAGGTGATCATCAGTCTAATCCTGAACCATGTGATCATCAATCCAACCCTGAACCATGTGATCATCAATGTAACCGTGACCCAGGTGATCATCTATATAACCCTTAACCAGGTGATCATGAGTCTAACCCTGAACCATATGATCATCAATCCAACCCTGAACCATTTGATCATCAATGTAACCGTGAACCAGGTGATCATCAATATAACCCTTAACGAAGTGATCATCAGGCTAACCCTGAACCAGGTGATCACCAGTCTAATCCTGAACCATGTGATCATCAATCCAACCTTGAACCATGTGATCATCAATGTAACCGTCAACCAGGTGATCATCAATATAACCCTGAACCAGGTGATCATCAGTCTAATCCTGAACCATGTGATTATCAATCCAACCCTGAACCATGTGATCATCAATGTAACCGTGAACCAGGTGATCATCAATATAACCATTAACAAAGTGATCATCAATCCAACCCTGAACCATGTGATCATCAATGTAACCGTGAAGCAGGTGATCATCAATATAACCCTTAACGAAGTGATCATCAGGCTAACCCTGAACCAGGTGATCATCAGTCTAATCCTGAACCATGTGATCATCAATCCAACCCTGAACCATGTGATCATCAATGTAACCGTCAACCAGGTGATCATGAGTCTAACCCTGAACCATATGATCATCAATCCAACCCTGAACCATGTGATCATCAGGCAAATCCTGAACCATATGATCATCAATCCAACCCTGAACCATGTGATCATCAATCTAACCGTGAACCAGGTGATAATCAATTTAACCATGAACCATGTGATCATCAATCCAACCCTGAACCATGTGATCATCAATGTAACCGTCAACCAGGTCATTATCAATATAACCCTTAACCAGGTGATTCTCAGTCTAACCCTGAACCATATGATCATCAATCCAAACCTGAACCATGTGATCATCAATGTAACCGTGAACCAGGTGATCATCTATATAACCCTTAACCAGGTGATTCTCAGTCTAATCTTGAACCATATGATCATCAATCCAACCCTGAACCATGTGATCATCAATCTAACCGTGAACAAGGTGATCATCAATATAACCCTTAAACAGGTGATCATCAGTCTAACCCTGAACCAGGTGATCATCAGTCCAATCCTGAACCATGTGATCATCATTCAGACCCTGAACCATGTGATCATCAATCTAACCCTGAACCAGGTGATCATCAGTCTAACCCTGAACCATGTGATCATCAATCCAACCCTGAACCATGTGATCATCAAACGAACCCTGAACAATGTGATCATCAGTCTAACCCTGAACCATGTGATCATCAATCCAACCCTGGGCCATGTGATCATCAATCTAAACGTGAACAAGGTGATCATCAATATAACCCTTAAACAGGTGAACACCAGTCTAACCCTGAACCATGTGATCATCAATATAACCCTGAACCATGTGATCATCAATCTAACCGTGAACCAGGTGATCATCAATATAACCCTTAACGACGTGATCATCAGGCTAACCCTCAACCAGGTGATCATTTGTCTAATCCTGAACCATGTGATCATCAATGTAACCGTCAACCAGGTGATCATCAATATAACCCTTAACCAGGTGATCATGAGTCTAACCCTGAACCATATGATCATCAATCCAACCCTAAAACCATGTGATCATCAATGTAACCGTGAACCAGGTGGTCATCTATATAACCCTTAACCAGGTGATCATCAATCCAACCCTGAACCATGTGATAATTTGTCTAATCCTGAACCATGTGATCATCAATGTAACCGTCAACCAGGTGATCATGAGTCTAACCCTGAACCATATGATCATCAATCCAACCCTGAACCATGTGATCATCAGGCAAATCCTGAACCATGTGATCATCAATGTAACCCTGAACCATGTGATCATCAATCTAACCGTGAACAAGGTGATCATCAATATAACCCTTAAACAGGAGATCATCAGGCTAACCCTGAACCAGGTGATCATCAGTCTAATCCTGAACCATGTGATCATCAATCCAACCCTGAACCATGTGATCATCAATGTAACCCTTAACCAGGTGATCATGAGTCTAACCCTGAACCATATGATCATCAATCCAACCCTGAACCATGTGATCATCAATCTAACCGTGAACCAGGTGATAATCAATTTAACCATGAACCATGTGATCATCAATCCAACCCTGAACCATGTGATCATCAATGTAACCGTCAACCAGGTCATTATCAATATAACCCTTAACCAGGTGATCATGAGTCTAACCCTGAACCATATGATCATCAATCCAACCCTGAACCATGTGATCATCAATGTAACCGTGAACCAGGTGATCATCTATATAACCCTTAACCAGGTGATTCTCAGTCTAATCTTGAACCATATGATCATCAATCCAACCCTGAACCATTTGATCATCAATGTAACCGTGAACCAGGTGATCATCAATATAACCCTTAACGAAGTGATCATCAATGTAACCGTCAACCAGGTGATCATCAATATAACCCTTAAACAGGTGATCATCAGTCTAACCCTGAACCAGGTTATCATCAGTCCAATCCTGAACCATGTGATCATCATTCAGACCCTGAACCATGTGATCAGCAGTCTAACCCTGAACCATGTGATCATCAGTCTAACCCTGAAACATGTGATCATCAATCCAACCCTGGACCATGTGATCATCAATCTAACCGTGAACAAGGTGATCATCAATATAACCCTTAAACAGGTGATCATCAATATAACCCTTAACGAAGTGATCATCAGGCTAACCCTGAACCAGGTGATCATTTGTCTAATCCTGAATCGTGTGATCATCAATCCAACCCTGAACCATGTGATCATCAATGTAACCGTCAACCAGGTGATCATCAATATAACCCTTAACCAGGTGATCATGAGTCTAACCCTGAACCATATGATCATCAATCCAACCCTGAACCATGTGATCATCAATGTAACCGTGACCCAGGTGATCATCTATATAACCCTTAACCAGGTGATCATGAGTCTAACCCTGAACCATATGATCATCAATCCAACCCTGAAACATTTGATCATCAATGTAACCGTGAACCAGGTGATCATCAATATAACCCTTAACGAAGTGATCATCAGGCTAACCCTGAACCAGGTGATCATCAGTCTAATCCTGAACCATGTGATCATCAATCCAACCCTGAACCATGTGATCATCAATGTAACCGTCAACCAGGTGATCATCAATATAACCCTTAAACAGGTGATCATCAGTCTAACCCTGAACCAGGTGATCATCAATCTAATCCTGAACCATGTGATCATCAATCCAACCCTGAACCATGTGATCATCAATGTAACCGTGAACCAGGTGATCATCAATATAACCCTTAACGAAGTGATCATCAGTCTAATACTGAACCATGTGATCATCAATCCAACCCTGAACCATGTGATCATCAATGTAACCGTCAACCAGGTGATCATGAGTCTAACCCTGAACCATATGATCATCAATCCAACCCTGAACCATGTGATCATCAGGCAAATCCTGAACCATGTGATCATCAATGTAACCGTCAACCAGGTGATTATCAATATAACCCTTAACCAGGTGATCATGAGTCTAACCCTGAACCATATGATCATCAATCCAACCTGAACCATGTGATCATCAATGTAACCGTGAACCAGGTGATCATCTATATAACCCTTAACCAGGTGATTCTCAGTCTAATCTTGAACCATATGATCATCAATCCAACCCTGAACCATGTGATCATCAATCTAACCGTTAACCAGGTGATCATCAATATAACCCTTAACCAGGTGATCATCAGTCTAATCCTGAACCATGTGATCATCAGGCAAATCCTGAACAATGTGATCATCATTCAGACCCTGAACCATGTGATCATCAATCTAACCCTGAACCAGGTGATCATCAGTCTAACCCTGGACCATGTGATCATCAATCCAACCCTGAACCATGTGATCATCAAACTAACCCTGAACAATGTGATCATCAGTCTAACCCTGAACCATGTGATCATCAATCCAACCCTGGGCCATGTGATCATCAATCTAAACGTGAACAAGGTGATCATCAATATAACCATTAAACAGGTGAACATCAGTCTAACCCTGAACCATGTGATCATCAATATAACCCTGAACCATGTGATCATCAATCTAACCGTGAACCAGGTTATCATCAATATAACCCTTAACGACGTGATCATAAGGCTAACCCTGAACCAGGTGATCATTTCTCTAATCCTGAACCATGTGATCATCAATGTAACCGTCAACCAGGTGATCATCAATATAACCCTTAACCAGGTGATCATGAGTCTAACCCTGAACCATATGATCATCAATCCAACCCTGAACCATGTGATCATCAATGTAACCGTGAACCAGGTGGTAATCTATATAACCCTTAACCAGGTGATCATGAGTCTAACCCTGAACCATATGATCATCAATCCAACCCTGAACCATTTCATCATCAATGTAACCGTCAACCAGGTTATCATGAGTCTAACCCTGAATCATATGATCATCAATCCAACCCTGAACCATGTGATCATCAATGTAACCCTGAACCAGGTGATCATTTGTCTAATCCTGAACCATGTGATCATCAATGTAACCGTCAACCAGGTGATCATCAATATGACCCTTAACCAGGTGATCATGAGTCTAACCCTGAACCATATGATCATCAATCCAACCCTGAATCATGTGATCATCAATGTAACCGTGAACCAGGTGATCATCTATATAACCCTTAACCAGGTGATCATGAGTCTAACCCTGAACCATATGATCATCAATCCAACCCTGAACCATTTGATCATCAATGTAACCGTCAACCAGGTGATCATGAGTCTAACCCTGAACCATATGATCATCAATCCAACCCTGAACCATGTGATCATCAGGCGAATCCTGAACCATGTGATCATCAATGTAACCCTGAACCATGTGATCATCAATCTAACCGTGAACAAGTTGATCATCAATCTAACCCTGAACCATGTGATCATCAATCTAACCATGAACCAGGTGAACATCAGTCTAACCCTGAACCATGTGATCATCAATCTAACCCTGAACCCTGTGATCATCAATCCAACCCTGAACCATGTGATCATCAATGTAACCCTTAACCAGGTGATCATGAGTCTAACCCTGAACTATATGATCATCAATCCAAACCGTGAACCATGTGATCATCAATGTAACCGTGAACCAGGTGATCATCTATATAACCCTTAACCAGGTGATCTTGAGTCTATCCCTGAACCATATGATCATCAATCCAACCCTGGACCATGTGATCATCAATCTAACCGTGAACAAGGTGATCATCAATATAACCCTTAAACAGGTGATCATCAATATAACCCTTAAACAGGAGATAATCAGTCTAACCCTGAACCAGGTGATCATCAATCCAACCCTGAACCAGGTGATCATCAATCTAACCGTGAACCAGGTGATCATCAATATAACCCTTAACGAGGTGATCATCAGGATAACCCTGAACCATGTGATCATCAATCCAACCCTGAACCATGTGATCATCAATGTAACCGTCAACCAGGTCATTATCAATATAACCCTTAACCAGGTGATCATGAGTCTAACCCTGAACCATATGATCATCAATCCAACCCTGAACCATGTGATCATCAATGTAACCGTGAACCAGGTGATCATCTATATAACCCTTAACCAGGTGATTCTCAGTCTAATCTTGAACCATATGATCATCAATCCAACCCTGAACCATGTGATCATCAATCTAACCGTGAACAAGGTGATCATCAATATAACCCTTAAACAGGTGATCATCAGTCTAACCCTGAACCAGGTGATCATCAGTCCAATCCTGAACCATGTGATCATCATTCAGACCCTGAACCATGTGATCATCAATCTAACCCTGAACCAGGTGATCATCAGTCTAACCCTGAACCATGTGATCATCAATCCAACCCTGAACCATGTGATCATCAAACGAACCCTGAACAATGTGATCATCAGTCTAACCCTGAACCATGTGATCATCAATCCAACCCTGGGCCATGTGATCATCAATCTAAACGTGAACAAGGTGATCATCAATATAACCCTTAAACAGGTGAACACCAGTCTAACCCTGAACCATGTGATCATCAATATAACCCTGAACCATGTGATCATCAATCTAACCGTGAACCAGGTGATCATCAATATAACCCTTAACGACGTGATCATCAGGCTAACCCTCAACCAGGTGATCATTAGTCTAATCCTGAACCATGTGATCATCAATGTAACCGTCAACCAGGTGATCATCAATATAACCCTTAACCAGGTGATCATGAGTCTAACCCTGAACCATATGATCATCAATCCAACCCTAAAACCATGTGATCATCAATGTAACCGTGAACCAGGTGGTCATCTATATAACCCTTAACCAGGTGATCATGAGTCTAACCCTGAACCATATGATCATCAATCCAACCCTGAACCATGTGATCATTTGTGTAATCCTGAACCATGTGATCATCAATGTAACCGTCAACCAGGTGATCATCAATATGACCCTTAACCAGGTGATCATGAGTCTAACCCTGAACCATATGATCATCAATCCAACCCTGAACCATGTGATCATCAATGTAACCGTCAACCAGGTGATCATGAGTCTAACCCTGAACCATATGATCATCAATCCAACCCTGAACCATGTGATCATCAGGCAAATCCTGAACCATGTGATCATCAATGTAACCCTGAACCATGTGATCATCAATCTAACCGTGAACAAGGTGATCATCAATATAACCCTTAAACAGGAGATCATCAGGCTAACCCTGAACCAGGTGATCATCAGTCTAATCCTGAACCATGTGATCATCAATCCAACCCTGAACCATGTGATCATCAATGTAACCCGTAACCAGGTGATCATGAGTCTAACCCTGAACCATATGATCATCAATCCAACCCTGAACCATGTGATCATCAATCTAACCGTGAACCAGGTGATAATCAATTTAACCATGAACCATGTGATCATCAATCCAACCCTGAACCATGTGATCATCAATGTAACCGTCAACCAGGTCATTATCAATATAACCCTTAACCAGGTGATCATGAGTCTAACCCTGAACCATATGATCATCAATCCAACCCTGAACCATGTGATCATCAATGTAACCGTGAACCAGGTGATCATCTATATAACCCTTAACCAGGTGATTCTCAGTCTAATCTTGAACCATATGATCATCAATCCAACCCTGAACCATTTGATCATCAATGTAACCGTGAACCAGGTGATCATCAATATAACCCTTAACGAAGTGATCATCAATGTAACCGTCAACCAGGTGATAATCAATATAACCCTTAAACAGGTGATCATCAGTCTAACCCTGAACCAGGTTATCATCAGTCCAATCCTGAACCATGTGATCATCATTCAGACCCTGAACCATGTGATCAGCAGTCTAACCCTGAACCATGTGATCATCAGTCTAACCCTGAAACATGTGATCATCAATCCAACCCTGGACCATGTGATCATCAATCTAACCGTGAACAAGGTGATCATCAATATAACCCTTAAACAGGTGATCATCAATATAACCCTTAACGAAGTGATCATCAGGCTAACCCTGAACCAGGTGATCATTTGTCTAATCCTGAATCGTGTGATCATCAATCCAACCCTGAACCATGTGATCATCAATGTAACCGTCAACCAGGTGATCATCAATATAACCCTTAACCAGGTGATCATGAGTCTAACCCTGAACCATATGATCATCAATCCAACCCTGAACCATGTGATCATCAATGTAACCGTGACCCAGGTGATCATCTATATAACCCTTAACCAGGTGATCATGAGTCTAACCCTTAACCATATGATCATCAATCCAACCCTGAAACATTTGATCATCAATGTAACCGTGAACCAGGTGATCATCAATATAACCCTTAACGAAGTGATCATCAGGCTAACCCTGAACCAGGTGATCATCAGTCTAATCCTGAACCATGTGATCATCAATCCAACCCTGAACCATGTGATCATCAATGTAACCGTCAACCAGGTGATCATCAATATAACCCTTAAACAGGTGATCATCAGTCTAACCCTGAACCAGGTGATCATCAATCTAATCCTGAACCATGTGATCATCAATCCAACCCTGAACCATGTGATCATCAATGTAACCGTGAACCAGGTGATCATCAATATAACCCTTAACGAAGTGATCATCAGTCTAATACTGAACCATGTGATCATCAATCCAACCCTGAACCATGTGATCATCAATGTAACCGTCAACCAGGTGATCATGAGTCTAACCCTGAACCATATGATCATCAATCCAACCCTGAACCATGTGATCATCAGGCAAATCCTGAACCATGTGATCATCAATCTAACCGTGAACAAGGTGATCATCAATATAACCCTTAAACAGGAGATCATCAGTCTAACCCTGAACCAGGTGATCATCAGTCCATCCTGAACCATGTGATCATCAATCCAACCCTGAACCATGTGATCATCAATCTAACTGTGAACCAGGTGATCATCAATATAACCCTTAACGAGGTGATCATCAGGCCAACCCTGAACCAGGTGATCATCAGTCTAATCCTGAACCATGTGATCATCAATCCAACCCTGAACCATGTGATCATCAATGTAACCCTTAACCAGGTGATCATGAGTCTAACCCTGAACCATATGATCATCAATGCAAACCGTGAACCATGTGATCATCAATGTAACCGTGAACCAGGTGATCATCTATATAACCCTTAACCATGTGATCATCAATGTAACCGTCAACCAGGTGATTATCAATATAACCCTTAACCAGGTGATCATGAGTCTAACCCTGAACCATGTGATCATCAATGTAACCGTGAACCAGGTGATCATCTATATAACCCTTAACCAGGTGATTCTCAGTCTAATCTTGAACCATGTGATCATCAATCCAACCCTGAACCATGTGATCATCAATCTAACTGTGAACCAGGTGATCATCAATATAACCCTTAACCAGGTGATCATCAGTCTAATCCTGAACCATGTGATCATCAGGCAAATCCTGAACAATGTGATCATCATTCAGACCCTGAACCATGTGATCATCAATCTAACCCTGAACCAGGTGATCATCAGTCTAACCCTGAACCATGTGATCATCAATCCAACCCTGAACCATGTGATCATCAAACTAACCCTGAACAATGTGATCATCAGTCTAACCCTGAACCATGTGATCATCAATCCAACCCTGGGCCATGTGATCATCAATCTAAACGTGAACAAGGTGATCATCAATATAACCCTTAAACAGGTGAACATCAGTCTAACCCTGAACCATGTGATCATCAATATAACCCTGAACCATGTGATCATCAATCTAACCGTGAACCAGGTGATCATCAATATAACCCTTAACGACGTGATCATAAGGCTAACCCTGAACCAGGTGATCATTTCTCTAATCCTGAACCATGTGATCATCAATGTAACCGTCAACCAGGTGATCATCAATATAACCCTTAACCAAGTGATCATGAGTCTAACCCTGAACCATATGATCATCAATCCAACCCTGAACCACGTGATCATCAATGTAACCGTGAACCAGGTGGTAATCTATATAACCCTTAACCAGGTGATCATGAGTCTAACCCTGAACCATATGATCATCAATCCAACCCTGAACCATTTCATCATCAATGTAACCGTCAACCAGGTGATCATGAGTCTAACCCTGAACCATATGATCATCAATCCAACCCTGAACCATGTGATCATCAATGTAACCGTGAACCAGGTGATCATCTATATAACCCTTAACCAGGTGATCATGAGTCTAACCCTGAACCATATGATCATCAATCCAACCCTGAACCATTTGATCATCAATGTAACCGTCAACCAGGTGATCATGAGTCTAACCCTGAACCATATGATCATCAATCCAACCCTGAACCATGTGATCATCAGGCGAATCCTGAACCATGTGATCATCAATGTAACCCTGAACCATGTGATCATCAATCTAACCGTGAACAAGGTGATCATCAATCTAACCCTGAACCATGTGATCATCAATCTAACCCTGAACCATGTGATCATCAATCTAACCCTGAACCATGTGATCATCAATCCAACCCTGAACCATGTGATCATCAATGTAACCGTCAACCAGGTGATCATCAATATAACCCTTAACCAGGTGATCATGAGTCTAACCCTGAACCATATGATCATCAATCCAACCTGAACCATGTGATCATCAATGTAACCGTGAACCAGGTGATCATCTATATAACCCTTAACCAGGTGATTCTCAGTCTA
The DNA here is from genome assembly GCF_040054535.1 of Antennarius striatus. Classification (NCBI taxonomy): domain Eukaryota; kingdom Metazoa; phylum Chordata; class Actinopteri; order Lophiiformes; family Antennariidae; genus Antennarius; species Antennarius striatus. The sequence continues at coordinate 137,235 of NC_090778.1, read as the reverse complement.
ATCTTGAACCATATGATCATCAATCCAACCCTGAACCATGTGATCATCAATCTAACCGTGAACCAGGTGATCATCAATATAACCCTTAACCAGGTGATCATCAGTCTAATCCTGAACCATGTGATCATCAGGCAAATCCTGAACAATGTGATCATCATTCAGACCCTGAACCATGTGATCATCAATCTAACCCTGAACCAGGTGATCATCAGTCTAACCCTGAACCATGTGATCATCAATCCAACCCTGAACCATGTGATCATCAAACTAACCCTGAACAATGTGATCATCAGTCTAACCCTGAACCATGTGATCATCAATCCAACCCTGGGCCATGTGATCATCAATCTAAACGTGAACAAGGTGATCATCAATATAACCCTTAAACAGGTGAATATCAGTCTAACCCTGAACCATGTGATCATCAATATAACCCTGAACCATGTGATCATCAATCTAACCGTGAACCAGGTGATCATCAATATAACCCTTAACGACGTGATCATAAGGCTAACCCTGAACCAGGTGATCATTTCTCTAATCCTGAACCATGTGATCATCAATGTAACCGTCAACCAGGTGATCATCAATATAACCCTTAACCAGGTGATCATGAGTCTAACCCTGAACCATATGATCATCAATCCAACCCTGAACCACGTGATCATCAATGTAACCGTGAACCAGGTGGTAATCTATATAACCCTTAACCAGGTGATCATGAGTCTAACCCTGAACCATATGATCATCAATCCAACCCTGAACCATTTCATTATCAATGTAACCGTCAACCAGGTGATCATGAGTCTAACCCTGAACCATATGATCATCAATCCAACCCTGAACCATGTGATCATCAATGCAACCGTGAACCAGGTGATCATCTATATAACCCTTAACCAGGTGATCATGAGTCTAACCCTGAACCATATGATAATCAATCCAACCCTGAACCATGTGATCATCAGGCGAAACCTGAACCATGTGATCATCAATGTAACCCTGAACCATGTGATCATCAATCTAACCGTGAACAAGGTGATCATCAATCTAACCCTGAACCATGTGATCATCAATCTAACCATGAACCAGGTGAACATCAGTCTAACCCTGAACCATGTGATCATCAATCTAACCCTGAACCCTGTGATCATCAGTCTAACCCTGAACCATGTGATCATCAATCCAACCCTGGGCCATGTGATCATCAATCTAAACGTGAACAAGATGATCATCAATATAACACTTAAACAGGTGATCATCAGTCTAACCCTGAACCAGGTGATCATCAGTCCAATCCTGAACCATGTCATCATCAATCCAACCCTGAACCATGTGATCATCAATCTAACCGTGAACCAGGTGATCATCAATATAACCCTTAACGACGTGATCATCAGGCTAACCCTGAACCAGGTGATCATTCGTCTAATCCTGAACCATGTGATCATCAATGTAACCGTCAACAAGGTGATCATCAATATAACCCTTAACCAGGTGATCATGAGTCTAACCCTGAACAATATGATCATCAATCCAAGCCTGAACCATGTGATCATCAATGTAACCGTGAACCAGGTGATCATGAGTCTAACCCTGAACCATATGATCATCAATCCAACCCTGAACCATGTGATCATCAATGTAACCCTGAACCAGGTGATCATTTGTCTAATCCTGAACCATGTGATCATCAATGTAACCGTCAACCAGGTGATCATCAATATGACCCTTAACCAGGTGATCATGAGTCTAACCCTGAACCATATGATCATCAATCCAACCCTGAACCATCTGATCATCAATGTAACCGTGAACCAGGTGATCATCTATATAACCCTTAACCAGGTGATCATGAGTCTAACCCTGAACCATATGATCATCAATCCAACCCTGAACCATTTGATCATTAATGTAACCGTCAACCAGGTGATCATGAGTCTAACCCTGAACCATATGATCATCAATCCAACCCTGAACCATGTGATCATCAGGCGAATCCTGAACCATGTGATCATCAATGTAACCCTGAACAATGTGATCATCAATCTAACCGTGAACAAGGTGATCATCAATCTAACCCTGAACCATGTGATCATCAATCTAACCCTGAACCAGGTGAACATCAGTCTAACCCTGAACCATGTGATCATCAATCTAACCCTGAACCCTGTGATCATCAGTCTAACCCTGAACAGTGTGATCATCAATCCAACCCTGGGCCATGTGATCATCAATCTAAACGTGAACAAGGTGATCATCAATATAACCCTTAAACAGGTGATCATCAGTCTAACCCTGAACCAGGTGATCATCAGTCCAATCCTGAACCATGTCATCATCAATCCAACCCTGAACCTTGTGATCATCAATCTAACCGTGAACCAGGTGATCATCAATATAACCCTTAACGACGTGATCATCAGGCTAACCCTGTACCAGGTGATCATTCGTCTAATCCTGAACCATGTGATCATCAATGTAACCGTCAACCAGGTGATCATCAATATAACCCTTAACCAAGTGAACATGAGTCTAACCCTGAACCATATGATCATCAATCCAACCCTGAACCATGTGATCATCAATGTAACCCGGTGATCATCTATATAACCCTTAACCAGGTGATCATGAGTCTAACCCTGAACCATATGATCATCAATCCAACCCTGAACCATTTCATCATCAATGTAACCGTCAACCAGGTGATCATGAGTCTAACCCTGAACCATATGATCATCAATCCAACCCTGAACCATGTGATCATCAGGCGAATCCTGAACCATGTGAACATCAATGTAACCTTGAACCATGTGATCATCAATCTAACCGTGAACAAGCTGATCATCAATATAACCCTTAAACAGGAGATCATCAGTCTAACCCTGAACCAGGTGATCATCAGACCTATCCTGAACCATGTCATCATCAATCCAACCCTGAACCAGGTGATCATCAATCTAACCGTGAACCAGGTGATCATCAATATAACCCTTAACGAGGTGATCATCAGGCTAACCCTGAACCAGGTGATCATCAGTCTAATCCTGAACCATGTGATCATCAATCCAACCCTGAACCATGTGATCATCAATGTAACCGTGACCCAGGTGATCATCTATATAACCCTTAACCAGGTGATCATGAGTCTAAACCTGAACCATATGATCATCAATCCAACCCTGAACCATTTGATCATCAATGTAACCGTGAACCAGGTGATCATCAATATAACCCTTAACGAAGTGATCATCAGGCTAACCCTGAACCAGGTGATCATCAGTCTAATCCTGAACCATGTGATCATCAATCCACCCCTGAACCATGTGATCATCAATGTAACCGTCAACCAGGTGATCATGAGTCTAACCCTGAACCATATGATCATCAATCCAACCCTGAACCATGTGATCATCAATCCAACCCTGAACCATGTGATCATCAATCCAACCGTGAACCAGGTGATCATCAATATAACCCTTAACGAGGTGATCATCAGGCTAACCCTGAACCAGGTGATCATCAATCCAACCCTGAACCATGTGATCATCAATCCAACCCTGAACCATGTGATCATCAATCCAACCCTGAACCATGTGATCATCAGTCTAACCCTGAACCATGTGATCATCAATCTAACCGTGAACAAGGTGATCATCAATATAACCCTTAAACAGGTGATCATCAGTCTAACCCTGAACCAGGTGATCATCAGTCTAATCCTGAACCATGTGATCATCAATCCAACCCTGAACCATGTGATCATCAATGTAACTGTCAATCAGGTGATCATCAATATAACCCTTAACCAGGTGATCATGAGTCTAACCCTGAACCATATGATCATCAATCCAACCCTGAACCATGTGATCATCAATGTAACCGTCAACCAGTTGATCATCAATATAACCCTTAACCAGGTGGTCATGAGTCTCACCCTGAACCATATGATCATCAATCCAACCCTGAACCATGTGACCATCAATGTAACCGTGAACCAGGTGATCATCTATATAACCCTTAACCAGGTGATCATGAGTCTAACCCTGAACCATATGATCATCAATCCAACCCTGAACCATGTGATCATCAATCTAACCGTGAACCAGGTGATCATCTATATAACCCTTAACCAGGTGATCATCAGTCTAATCCTGAACCAGGTGATCATCAGTCCAATCCTGAACCATGTGATCATCAATCCAACCCTGAACCATGTGATCATCAATCTAACCGTGAACCAGGTGATCATCAATATAACCCTTAACGAGGTGATCATCAGGCTAACCCTGAACCAGGTGATCATCAATCCAACCCTGAACCATGTGATCATCAATCCAACCCTGAACCATGTGATCATCAATCCAACCCTGAACAATGTGATCATCAGTCTAACCCTGAACCATGTGATCATCAATCTAACCGTGAACAAGGTGATCATCAATATAACCCTTAAACAGGTGATCATCAGTCTAACCCTGAACCAGGTGATCATCAGTCTAATCCTGAACCATGTGATCATCAATCCAACCCTGAACCATGTGATCATCAATGTAACTGTCAATCAGGTGATCATCAATATAACCCTTAACCAGGTGATCATGAGTCTAACCCTGAACCATATGATCATCAATCCAACCCTGAACCATGTGATCATCAATGTAACCGTCAACCAGTTGATCATCAATATAACCCTTAACCAGGTGGTCATGAGTCTCACCCTGAACCATATGATCATCAATCCAACCCTGAACCATGTGACCATCAATGTAACCGTGAACCAGGTGATCATCTATATAACCCTTAACCAGGTGATCATGAGTCTAACCCTGAACCATATGATCATCAATCCAACCCTGAACCATGTGATCATCAATCTAACCGTGAACCAGGTGATCATCAATATAACCCTTAACCAGGTGATCATCAGTCTAATCCTGAACCATGTGATCATCAGGCAAATCCTGAACCATGTGATCATCAATGTAACCCTGAACCATGTGATCATCAATGTAACCCTGAACCATGTGATCATCAATCTAACCGTGAACAAGGTGATCATCAATATAACCCTTAAACAGGTGATCATCAATATAACCCTTAACGAAGTGATCATCAGGCTAACCCTGAACCAGGTGATCATTTGTCTAATCCTGAACCATGTGATCATCAATCCAACCCTGAACCATGTGATCATCAATGTAACCGTCAACCAGGTGATCATCAATATAACCCTTAACCAGGTGATCATGAGTCTAACCCTGAACCATATGATCATCAATCCAACCCTGAACCATGTGATCATCAATGTAACCGTGAACCAGGTGATCATCTATATAACCCTTAACCAGGTGATCATGAGTCTAACCCTGAACCATATGATCATCAATCCAACCCTGAACCATTTGATCATCAGGCTAACCCTGAACCAGGTGATCATCAGTCTAATCCTGAACCATGTGATCATCAATCCAACCCTGAACCATGTGATCATCAATCCAACCCCGAACCAGGTGATCATCAATGTAACCGTCAACCAGGTGATCATGAGTCTAACCCTGAACCATATGATCATCAATCCAACCCTGAAGCATGTGATCATCAGGCAAATCCTGAACCATGTGATCATCACTGTAACCCTGAACCATGTGATCATCAATCTAACCGTGAACAAGGTGATCATCAATATAACCCTTAAACAGGAGATCATCAGTCTAACCCTGAACCATGTGATCATCAATCCAACCCTGGGCCATGTGATCATCAATCTAAACGTGAACAAGATGATCATCAATATAACACTTAAACAGGTGATCATCAGTCTAACCCTGAACCAGGTGATCATCAGTCCAATCCTGAACCATGTCATCATCAATCCAACCCTGAACCATGTGATCATCAATCTAACCGTGAACCAGGTGATCATCAATATAACCCTTAACGACGTGATCATCAGGCTAACCCTGAACCAGGTGATCATTCGTCTAATCCTGAACCATGTGATCATCAATGTAACCGTCAACAAGGTGATCATCAATATAACCCTTAACCAGGTGATCATGAGTCTAACCCTGAACAATATGATCATCAATCCAAGCCTGAACCATGTGATCATCAATGTAACCGTGAACCAGGTGATCATGAGTCTAACCCTGAACCATATGATCATCAATCCAACCCTGAACCATGTGATCATCAATGTAACCCTGAACCAGGTGATCATTTGTCTAATCCTGAACCATGTGATCATCAATGTAACCGTCAACCAGGTGATCATCAATATGACCCTTAACCAGGTGATCATGAGTCTAACCCTGAACCATATGATCATCAATCCAACCCTGAACCATCTGATCATCAATGTAACCGTGAACCAGGTGATCATCTATATAACCCTTAACCAGGTGATCATGAGTCTAACCCTGAACCATATGATCATCAATCCAACCCTGAACCATTTGATCATTAATGTAACCGTCAACCAGGTGATCATGAGTCTAACCCTGAACCATATGATCATCAATCCAACCCTGAACCATGTGATCATCAGGCGAATCCTGAACCATGTGATCATCAATGTAACCCTGAACAATGTGATCATCAATCTAACCGTGAACAAGGTGATCATCAATCTAACCCTGAACCATGTGATCATCAATCTAACCCTGAACCAGGTGAACATCAGTCTAACCCTGAACCATGTGATCATCAATCTAACCCTGAACCCTGTGATCATCAGTCTAACCCTGAACAGTGTGATCATCAATCCAACCCTGGGCCATGTGATCATCAATCTAAACGTGAACAAGGTGATCATCAATATAACCCTTAAACAGGTGATCATCAGTCTAACCCTGAACCAGGTGATCTTCAGTCCAATCCTGAACCATGTCATCATCAATCCAACCCTGAACCTTGTGATCATCAATCTAACCGTGAACCAGGTGATCATCAATATAACCCTTAACGACGTGATCATCAGGCTAACCCTGTACCAGGTGATCATTCGTCTAATCCTGAACCATGTGATCATCAATGTAACCGTCAACCAGGTGATCATCAATATAACCCTTAACCAAGTGAACATGAGTCTAACCCTGAACCATATGATCATCAATCCAACCCTGAACCATGTGATCATCAATGTAACCCGGTGATCATCTATATAACCCTTAACCAGGTGATCATGAGTCTAACCCTGAACCATATGATCATCAATCCAACCCTGAACCATTTCATCATCAATGTAACCGTCAACCAGGTGATCATGAGTCTAACCCTGAACCATATGATCATCAATCCAACCCTGAACCATGTGATCATCAATGTAACCCTGAACCAGGTGATCATTTGTCTAATCCTGAACCATGTGATCATCAATGTAACCGTCAACCAGGTGATCATCAATATAACCCTTAACCAGGTGATCATGAGTCTAACCCTGAACCATATGATCATCAATCCAACCCTGAACCATGTGATCATCAATGTAACCGTGAACCAGGTGATCATCCATATAACCCTTAACCAGGTGATCATTTGTCTAACCCTGAACCATGTGATCATCAATCTAACCGTGAACAAGGTGATCATCAATGTAACCATGAACCATGTGATCATCAATCCAACCCTGAACCATGTGATCATCAATGTAACCGTCAACCAGGTGATTATCAATATAACCCTTAACCAGGTGATCATGAGTCTAACCCTGAACCATATGATCATCAATCCAACCTGAACCATGTGATCATCAATGTAACCGTGAACCAAGTGATCATCAATATAACCCTTAACGAAGTGATCATCAGGCTAACCCTGAACCAGGTGATCATCAGTCTAATCCTGAACCATGTGATCATCAATCCACCCCTGAACCATGTGATCATCAATGTAACCGTCAACCAGGTGATCATGAGTCTAACCCTGAACCATATGATCATCAATCCAACCCTGAACCATGTGATCATCAGGCAAATCTTGAACCATGTGATCATCAATGTAACCCTGAACCATGTGATCATCAATCTAACCGTGAAAAAGGTGATCATCAATATAACCCTTAAACAGGAGATCATCAGTCTAACCCTGAACCAGGTGATCATCAGTCCAATCCTGAACCATGTGATCATCAATCCAACCCTGAACCATGTGATCATCAATCTAACCGTGAACCAGGTGATCATCAATATAACCCTTAACGAGGTGATCATCAGGCTAACCCTGAACCAGGTGATCATCAATCCAACCCTGAACCATGTGATCATCAATCCAACCCTGAACCATGTGATCATCAATCCAACCCTGAACAATGTGATCATCAGTCTAACCCTGAACCATGTGATCATCAATCTAACCGTGAACAAGGTGATCATCAATATAACCCTTAAACAGGTGATCATCAGTCTAACCCTGAACCAGGTGATCATCAGTCTAATCCTGAACCATGTGATCATCAATCCAACCCTGAACCATGTGATCATCAATGTAACTGTCAATCAGGTGATCATCAATATAACCCTTAACCAGGTGATCATGAGTCTAACCCTGAACCATATGATCATCAATCCAACCCTGAACCATGTGATCATCAATGTAACCGTCAACCAGTTGATCATCAATATAACCCTTAACCAGGTGGTCATGAGTCTCACCCTGAACCATATGATCATCAATCCAACCCTGAACCATGTGACCATCAATGTAACCGTGAACCAGGTGATCATCTATATAACCCTTAACCAGGTGATCATGAGTCTAACCCTGAACCATATGATCATCAATCCAACCCTGAACCATGTGATCATCAATCTAACCGTGAACCAGGTGATCATCAATATAACCCTTAACCAGGTGATCATCAGTCTAATCCTGAACCATGTGATCATCAGGCAAATCCTGAACCATGTGATCATCAATGTAACCCTGAACCATGTGATCATCAATCTAACCGTGAACAAGGTGATCATCAATATAACCCTTAAACAGGTGGTCATCAGTCTAACCCTGAACCATGTGATCATCATTCAGACCCTGAACCATGTGATCATCAGTCTAACCCTGAACCATGTGATCATCAATCCAACCCTGAACCATGTGATCATCAAACTAACCCTGAACAGTGTGATCATCACTCTAACCCTGAACCATGTGATCATCAATCCAACCCTGGACCATGTGATCATCAATCTAACCGTGAACAAGGTGATCATCAATATAACCCTTAAACAGGTGATCATCAATATAACCCTTAACGAAGTGATCATCAGGCTAACCCTGAACCAGGTGATCATTTGTCTAATCCTGAACCATGTGATCATCAATCCAACCCTGAACCATGTGATCATCAATGTAACCGTCAACCAGGTGATCATCAATATAACCCTTAACCAGGTGATCATGAGTCTAACCCTGAACCATATGATCATCAATCCAACCCTGAACCATGTGATCATCAATGTAACCGTGAACCAGGTGATCATCTATATAACCCTTAACCAGGTGATCATGAGTCTAACCCTGAACCATATGATCATCAATCCAACCCTGAACCATTTGATCATCAGGCTAACCCTGAACCAGGTGATCATCAGTCTAATCCTGAACCATGTGATCATCAATCCAACCCTGAACCATGTGATCATCAATCCAACCCTGAACCAGGTGATCATCAATGTAACCGTCAACCAGGTGATCATGAGTCTAACCCTGAACCATATGATCATCAATCCAACCCTGAACCATGTGATCATCAGGCAAATCCTGAACCATGTGATCATCACTGTAACCCTGAACCATGTGATCATCAATCTAACCGTGAACAAGGTGATCATCAATATAACCCTTAAACAGGAGATCATCAGTCTAACCCTGAACCAGGTGATCATCAATATAACCCTTAACCAGGTGATTATGAGTCTAACCCTGAACCATATGATCATCAATCTAACCCTGAACAATGTGATCATCAATGTAACCGTGAACCAGGTGATCATCTATATAACCCTTAACCAGGTGATCATGAGTCTAACCCTGAACCATATTATCATCAATCCAACCCTGAACCATTTCATCATCAATGTAACCGTCAACCAGGTGATCATGAGTCTAACCCTGAACCATATGATCATCAATCCAACCCTGAACCATGTGATCATCAATGTAACCCTGAACCAGGTGATCATTTGTCTAACCCTGAACCATGTGATCATCAATCTAACCGTGAACAAGGTGATCATCAATGTAACCGTCAACCAGGTGATTATCAATATAACCGTCAACCAGGTGATCATGAGTCTAACCCTGAACCATATGATCATCAATCCAACCTGAACCATGTGATCATCAATGTAACCGTGAACCAGGTGATCATCTATATAACCCTTAACCAGGTGATTCTCAGTCTAATCTTGAACCATATGATCATCAATCCAACCCTGAACCATGTGATCATCAATCTAACCGTGAACCAGGTGATCATCAATATAACCCTTAACCAGGTGATCATCAGTCTAATCCTGAACCATGTGATCATCAGGCAAATCCTGAACAATGTGATCATCATTCAGACCCTGAACCATGTGATCATCAATCTAACCCTGAACCATGTGATCATCAATCTAACCGTGAACCAGGTGATCATCAATATAACCCTTAACGACGTGATCATAAGGCTAACCCTGAACCAGGTGATCATTTCTCTAATCCTGAACCATGTGATCATCAATGTAACCGTCAACCAGGTGATCATCAATATAACCCTTAACCAAGTGAACATGAGTCTAACCCTGAACCATATGATCATCAATCCAACCCTGAACCATGTGATCATCAATGTAACCGTGAACCAGGTGGTAATCTATATAACCCTTAACCAGGTGATCATGAGTCTAACCCTGAACCATATGATCATCAATCCAACCCTGAACCATTTCATCATCAATGTAACCGTCAACCAGGTGATCATGAGTCTAACCCTGAACCATATGATCATCAATCCAACCCTGAACCATGTGATCATCAATGTAACCCTGAACCAGGTGATCATTTGTCTAATCCTGAACCATGTGATCATCAATGTAACCGTCAACCAGGTGATCATCAATATGACCCTTAACCAGGTGATCATGAGTCTAACCCTGAACCATATGATCATCAATCCAACCCTGAACCATGTGATCATCAATGTAACCGTGAACCAGGTGATCATCTATATAACCCTTAACCAGGTGATCATGAGTCTAACCCTGAACCATATGATCATCAATCCAACCCTGAACCATGTGATCATCAGGCGAATCCTGAACCATGTGATCATCAATGTAACCCTGAACCATGTGATCATCAATCTAACCGTGGACAAGGTGATCATCAATCTAACCCTGAACCATGTGATCATCAATCTAACCATGAACCAGGTGAACATCAGTCTAACCCTGAACCATGTGATCATCAATCTAACCCTGAACCCTGTGATCATCAGTCTAAAACTGAACCATGTGATCATCAATCCAACCCTGGGCCATGTGATCATCAATCTAAACGTGAACAAGGTGATCATCAATATAACACTTAAACAGGTGATCATCAGTCTAACCCTGAACCAGGTGATCATCAGTCCAATCCTGAACCATGTCATCATCAATCCAACCCTGAACCATGTGATCATCAATCTAACCGTGAACCAGGTGATCATCAATATAACCCTTAACGACGTGATCATCAGGCTAACCCTGAACCAGGTGATCATTCGTCTAATCCTGAACCATGTGATCATCAATGTAACCGTCAACAAGGTGATCATCAATATAACCCTTAACCAGGTGATCATGAGTCTAACCCTGAACCATATGATCATCAATCCAACCCTGAACCATGTGATCATCAATGTAACCGCGAACCAGGTGATCATCAATCTAACCCTGAACCATATGATCATCAATCCAACCCTGAACCATGTGATCATCGATGTAACCCTGAACCAGGTGATCATTTGTCTAATCCTGAACCATGTGATCATCAATGTAACCGTCAACCAGGTGATCATCAATATGACCCTTAACCAGGTGATCATGAGTCTAACCCTGAACCATATGATCATCAATCCAACCCTGAACCATGTGATCATCAATGTAACCGTGAACCAGGTGATCATCTATATAACCCTTAACCAGGTGATCATGAGTCTAACCCTGAACCATATGATCATCAATCCAACCCTGAACCATTTGATCATCAATGTAACCGTCAACCAGGTGATCATGAGTCTAACCCTGAACCATATGATCATCAATCCAACCCTGAACAATGTGATCATCAGGCGAATCCTGAACCCATGTGATCATCAATGTAACCCTGAACCATGTGATCATCAATCTAACCGTGAACAAGGTGATCATCAATCTAACCCTGAACCATGTGATCATCAATCTAACCATGAACCAGGTGAACATCAGTCTAACCCTGAACCATGTGATCATCAATCTAACCCTGAACCCTGTGATCATCAGTCTAACCCTGAACCATGTGATCATCAATCCAACCCTGGGCCATGTGATCATCAATCTAAACGTGAACAAGGTGATCATCAATATAACCCTTAAACAGGTGATCATCAGTCTAACCCTGAACCAGGTGATCATCAGTCCAATCCTGAACCATGTCATCATCAATCCAACCCTGAACCATGTGATCATCAATCTAACCGTGAACCAGGTGATCATCAATATAACCCTTAACGACGTGATCATCAGGCTAACCCTGAACCAGGTGATCATTCGTCTAATCCTGAACCATGTGATCATCAATGTAACCGTCAACCAGGTGATCATCAATATAACCCTTAACCAGGTGATCATGAGTCTAACCCTGAACCATATGATCATCAATCCAACCCTGAACCATGTGATCATCAATGTAACCGTGAACCAGGTGATCATCTATATAACCCTTAACCAGGTGATCATGAGTCTAACCCTGAACCATATGATCATCAATCCAACCCTGAACCATTTCATCATCAATGTAACCGTCAACCAGGTGATCATGAGTCTAACCCTGAACCATATGATCATCAATCCAACCCTGAACCATGTGATCATCAATGTAACCCTGAACCAGGTGATCATTTGTCTAATCCTGAACCATGTGATCATCAATGTAACCGTCAACCAGGTGATCAACAATATAACCCTTAACCAGGTGATCATGAGTCTAACCCTGAACCATATGATCATCAATCCAACCCTGAACCATGTGATCATCAATGTAACCGTGAACCAGGTGATCATCTATATAACCCTTAACCAGGTGATCATGAGTCTAACCCTGAACCATATGATCATCAATCCAACCCTGAACCATTTGATCATCAATGTAACCGTGAACCAGGTGATCATGAGTCTAACCCTGAACCATATGATCATCAATCCAACCCTGAACCATGTGATCATCAATGTAACCCTGAACCAGGTGATCATTTGTCTAATCCTGAACCATGTGATCATCAATCTAACCGTGAACAAGGTGATCATCAATGTAACCATGAACCATGTGATCATCAATCCAACCCTGAACAATGTGATCATCAATGTAACCGTCAACCAGGTGATTATCAATATAACCGTCAACCAGGTGATCATGAGTCTAACCCTGAACCATATGATCATCAATCCAACCTGAACCATGTGATCATCAATGTAACCGTGAACCAGGTGATCATCTATATAACCCTTAACCAGGTGATTCTCAGTCTAATCTTGAACCATATTATCATCAATCCAACCCTGAACCATGTGATCATCAATGTAACCGTGAACCAGGTGATCATCAATATAACCCTTAACCAGGTGATCATCAGTCTAATCCTGAACCATGTGATCATCAGGCAAATCCTGAACAATGTGATCATCATTCAGACCCTGAACCATGTGATCATCAATCTAACCCTGAACCATGTGATCATCAATCTAACCGTGAACCAGGTGATCATCAATATAACCCTTAACGACGTGATCATAAGGCTAACCCTGAACCAGGTGATCATTTCTCTAATCCTGAACCATGTGATCATCAATGTAACCGTCAACCAGGTAATCATCAATATAACCCTTAACCAAGTGATCATGAGTCTAACCCTGAACCATATGATCATCAATCCAACCCTGAACCATATGATCATCAATCCAACCCTGAACCATTTCATCATCAATGTAACCGTCAACCAGGTGATCATGAGTCTAACCCTGAACCATATGATCATCAATCCAACCCTGAACCATGTGATCATCAATGTAACCCTGAACCAGGTGATCATTTGTCTAATCCTGAACCATGTGATCATCAATGTAACCGTCAACCAGGTGATCATCAATATGACCCTTAACCAGGTGATCATGAGTCTAACCCTGAACCATATGATCATCAATCCAACCCTGAACCATGTGATCATCAATGTAACCGTGAACCAGGTGATCATCTATATAACCCTTAACCAGGTGATCATGAGTCTAACCCTGAACCATATGATCATCAATCCAACCCTGAACCATGTGATCATCAGGCGAATCCTGAACCATGTGATCATCAATGTAACCCTGAACCATGTGATCATCAATCTAACCGTGAACAAGGTGATCATCAATCTAACCCTGAACCATGTGATCATCAATCTAACCATGAACCAGGTGAACATCAGTCTAACCCTGAACCATGTGATCATCAATCTAACCCTGAACCCTGTGATCATCAGTCTAAACCTGAACCATGTGATCATCAATCCAACCCTGGGCCATGTGATCATCAATCTAAACGTGAACAAGGTGATCATCAATATAACACTTAAACAGGTGATCATCAGTCTAACCCTGAACCAGGTGATCATCAGTCCAATCCTGAACCATGTCATCATCAATCCAACCCTGAACCATGTGATCATCAATCTAACCGTGAACCAGGTGATCATCAATATAACCCTTAACGACGTGATCATCAGGCTAACCCTGAACCAGGTGATCATTCGTCTAATCCTGAACCATGTGATCATCAATGTAACCGTCAACAAGGTGATCATCAATATAACCCTTAACCAGGTGATCATGAGTCTAACCCTGAACCATATGATCATCAATCCAACCCTGAACCATGTGATCATCAATGTAACCGTGAACCAGGTGATCATGAGTCTAACCCTGAACCATATGATCATCAATCCAACCCTGAACCATGTGATCATCGATGTAACCCTGAACCAGGTGATCATTTGTCTAATCCTGAACCATGTGATCATCAATGTAACCGTCAACCAGGTGATCATCAATATGACCCTTAACCAGGTGATCATGAGTCTAACCCTGAACCATATGATCATCAATCCAACCCTGAACCATGTGATCATCAATGTAACCGTGAACCAGGTGATCATCTATATAACCCTTAACCAGGTGATCATGAGTCTAACCCTGAACCATATGATCATCAATCCAACCCTGAACTATTTGATCATCAATGTAACCGTCAACCAGGTGATCATGAGTCTAACCCTGAACCATATGATCATCAATCCAACCCTGAACCATGTGATCATCAGGCGAATCCTGAACCATGTGATCATCAATGTAACCTTGAACCATGTGATCATCAATCTAACCGTGAACAAGCTGATCATCAATATAACCCTTAAACAGGAGATCATCAGTCTAACCCTGAACCAGGTGATCATCAGACCTATCCTTAACCATGTCATCATCAATCCAACCCTGAACCAGGTGATCATCAATCTAACCGTGAACCAGGTGATCATCAATATAATCCTTAACGAAGTGATCATCAGGCTAACCCTGAACCAGGTGATCATCAGTCTAATCCTGAACCATGTGATCATCAATCCACCCCTGAACCATGTGATCATCAATGTAACCGTCAACCAGGTGATCATGAGTCTAACCCTGAACCATATGATCATCAATCCAACCCTGAACCATGTGATCATCAGGCAAACCTTGAACCATGTGATCATCAATGTAACCCTGAACCATGTGATCATCAATCTAACCGTGAACAAGGTGATCATCAATATAACCCTTAAACAGGAGATCATCAGTCTAACCCTGAACCAGGTGATCATCAGTCCAATCCTGAACCATGTGATCATCAATCCAACCCTGAACCATGTGATCATCAATCTAACCGTGAACCAGGTGATCATCAATATAACCCTTAACGAGGTGATCATCAGGCTAACCCTGAACCAGGTGATCATCAATCCAACCCTGAACCATGTGATCATCAATCCAACCCTGAACCATGTGATCATCAATCCAACCCTGAACAATGTGATCATCAGTCTAACCCTGAACCATGTGATCATCAATCTAACCGTGAACAAGGTGATCATCAATATAACCCTTAACCAGGTGATCATGAGTCTAAACCTGAACCATATGATCATCAATCCAACCCTGAACCATTTGATCATCAATGTAACCGTGAACCAGGTGATCATCAATATAACCCTTAACGAAGTGATCATCAGGCTAACCCTGAACCAGGTGATCATCAGTCTAATCCTGAACCATGTGATCATCAATCCACCCCTGAACCATGTGATCATCAATGTAACCGTCAACCAGGTGATCATGAGTCTAACCCTGAACCATATGATCATCAATCCAACCCTGAACCATCTGATCATCAGGCAAATCTTGAACCATTTGATCATCAATGTAACCCTGAACCATGTGATCATCAATCTAACCGTGAACAAGGTGATCATCAATATAACCCTTAAACAGGAGATCATCAGTCTAACCCTGAACCAGGTGATCATCAGTCCAATCCTGAACCATGTGATCATCAATCCAACCCTGAACCATGTGATCATCAATCTAACCGTGAACCAGGTGATCATCAATATAACCCTTAACGAGGTGATCATCAGGCTAACCCTGAACCAGGTGATCATCAATCCAACCCTGAACCATGTGATCATCAATCCAACCCTGAACCATGTGATCATCAATCCAACCCTGAACAATGTGATCATCAGTCTAACCCTGAACCATGTGATCATCTATCTAACCGTGAACAAGGTGATCATCAATATAACCCATAAACAGGTGATCATCAGTCTAACCCTGAACCAGGTCATCATCAGTCTAATCCTGAACCATGTGATCATCAATCCAACCCTGAACCATGTGATCATCAATGTAACTGTCAATCAGGTGATCATCAATATAACCGTGAACCAGGTGATCATTTGTCTAACCCTGAACCATGTGATCATCAATCTAACCGTGAACCAGGTGATCATCAATATAACCCTTAACCAGGTGATCATCAGTCTAATCCTGAACCAGGTGATCATCAGTCCAATCCTGAACCATGTGATCATCAATCCAACCCTGAATCATGTGATCATCAATCTAACCGTGAACCAGGTGATCATCAATATAACCCTTAACGAGGTGATCATCAGGCTAACCCTGAACCAGGTGATCATCAATCCAACCCTGAACCATGTGATCATCAATCCAACCCTGAACCATGTGATCATCAATCCAACCCTGAACAATGTGATCATCAGTCTAACCCTGAACCATGTGATCATCAATCTAACCGTGAACAAGGTGATCATCAATATAACCCTTAAACAGGTGATCATCAGTCTAACCCTGAACCAGGTGATCATCAGTCTAATCCTGAACCATGTGATCATCAATCCAACCCTGAACCATGTGATCATCAATGTAACTGTCAATCAGGTGATCATCAATATAACCCTTAACCAGGTGATCATGAGTCTAACCCTGAACCATATGATCATCAATCCAACCCTGAACCATGTGATCATCAATGTAACCGTCAACCAGTTGATCATCAATATAACCCTTAACCAGGTGGTCATGAGTCTAACCCTGAACCATATGATCATCAATCCAACCCTGAACCATGTGATCATCAATCTAACCGTGAACCAGGTGATCATCAATATAACCCTTAACCAGGTGATCATCAGTCTAATCCTGAACCATGTGATCATCAGGCAAATCCTGAACCATGTGATCATCAATGTAACCCTGAACCATGTGATCATCAATGTAACCCTGAACCATGTGATCATCAATCTAACCGTGAACAAGGTGATCATCAATATAACCCTTAAACAGGTGATCATCAATATAACCCTTAACGAAGTGATCATCAGGCTAACCCTGAACCAGGTGATCATTTGTCTAATCCTGAACCATGTGATCATCAATCCAACCCTGAACCATGTGATCATCAATGTAACCGTCAACCAGGTGATCATCAATATAACCCTTAACCAGGTGATCATGAGTCTAACCCTGAACCATATGATCATCAATCCAACCCTGAACCATGTGATCATCAATGTAACCGTGAACCAGGTGATCATCTATATAACCCTTAACCAGGTGATCATGAGTCTAACCCTGAACCATATGATCATCAATCCAACCCTGAACCATTTGATCATCAGGCTAACCCTGAACCAGGTGATCATCAGTCTAATCCTGAACCATGTGATCATCAATCCAACCCTGAACCATGTGATCATCAATCCAACCCCGAACCAGGTGATCATCAATGTAACCGTCAACCAGGTGATCATGAGTCTAACCCTGAACCATATGATCATCAATCCAACCCTGAAGCATGTGATCATCAGGCAAATCCTGAACCATGTGATCATCACTGTAACCCTGAACCATGTGATCATCAATCTAACCGTGAACAAGGTGATCATCAATATAACCCTTAAACAGGAGATCATCAGTCTAACCCTGAACCATGTGATCATCAATCCAACCCTGGGCCATGTGATCATCAATCTAAACGTGAACAAGATGATCATCAATATAACACTTAAACAGGTGATCATCAGTCTAACCCTGAACCAGGTGATCATCAGTCCAATCCTGAACCATGTCATCATCAATCCAACCCTGAACCATGTGATCATCAATCTAACCGTGAACCAGGTGATCATCAATATAACCCTTAACGACGTGATCATCAGGCTAACCCTGAACCAGGTGATCATTCGTCTAATCCTGAACCATGTGATCATCAATGTAACCGTCAACAAGGTGATCATCAATATAACCCTTAACCAGGTGATCATGAGTCTAACCCTGAACAATATGATCATCAATCCAAGCCTGAACCATGTGATCATCAATGTAACCGTGAACCAGGTGATCATGAGTCTAACCCTGAACCATATGATCATCAATCCAACCCTGAACCATGTGATCATCAATGTAACCCTGAACCAGGTGATCATTTGTCTAATCCTGAACCATGTGATCATCAATGTAACCGTCAACCAGGTGATCATCAATATGACCCTTAACCAGGTGATCATGAGTCTAACCCTGAACCATATGATCATCAATCCAACCCTGAACCATCTGATCATCAATGTAACCGTGAACCAGGTGATCATCTATATAACCCTTAACCAGGTGATCATGAGTCTAACCCTGAACCATATGATCATCAATCCAACCCTGAACCATTTGATCATTAATGTAACCGTCAACCAGGTGATCATGAGTCTAACCCTGAACCATATGATCATCAATCCAACCCTGAACCATGTGATCATCAGGCGAATCCTGAACCATGTGATCATCAATGTAACCCTGAACAATGTGATCATCAATCTAACCGTGAACAAGGTGATCATCAATCTAACCCTGAACCATGTGATCATCAATCTAACCCTGAACCAGGTGAACATCAGTCTAACCCTGAACCATGTGATCATCAATCTAACCCTGAACCCTGTGATCATCAGTCTAACCCTGAACAGTGTGATCATCAATCCAACCCTGGGCCATGTGATCATCAATCTAAACGTGAACAAGGTGATCATCAATATAACCCTTAAACAGGTGATCATCAGTCTAACCCTGAACCAGGTGATCTTCAGTCCAATCCTGAACCATGTCATCATCAATCCAACCCTGAACCTTGTGATCATCAATCTAACCGTGAACCAGGTGATCATCAATATAACCCTTAACGACGTGATCATCAGGCTAACCCTGTACCAGGTGATCATTCGTCTAATCCTGAACCATGTGATCATCAATGTAACCGTCAACCAGGTGATCATCAATATAACCCTTAACCAAGTGAACATGAGTCTAACCCTGAACCATATGATCATCAATCCAACCCTGAACCATGTGATCATCAATGTAACCCGGTGATCATCTATATAACCCTTAACCAGGTGATCATGAGTCTAACCCTGAACCATATGATCATCAATCCAACCCTGAACCATTTCATCATCAATGTAACCGTCAACCAGGTGATCATGAGTCTAACCCTGAACCATATGATCATCAATCCAACCCTGAACCATGTGATCATCAATGTAACCCTGAACCAGGTGATCATTTGTCTAATCCTGAACCATGTGATCATCAATGTAACCGTCAACCAGGTGATCATCAATATAACCCTTAACCAGGTGATCATGAGTCTAACCCTGAACCATATGATCATCAATCCAACCCTGAACCATGTGATCATCAATGTAACCGTGAACCAGGTGATCATCCATATAACCCTTAACCAGGTGATCATTTGTCTAACCCTGAACCATGTGATCATCAATCTAACCGTGAACAAGGTGATCATCAATGTAACCATGAACCATGTGATCATCAATCCAACCCTGAACCATGTGATCATCAATGTAACCGTCAACCAGGTGATTATCAATATAACCCTTAACCAGGTGATCATGAGTCTAACCCTGAACCATATGATCATCAATCCAACCTGAACCATGTGATCATCAATGTAACCGTGAACCAAGTGATCATCAATATAACCCTTAACGAAGTGATCATCAGGCTAACCCTGAACCAGGTGATCATCAGTCTAATCCTGAACCATGTGATCATCAATCCACCCCTGAACCATGTGATCATCAATGTAACCGTCAACCAGGTGATCATGAGTCTAACCCTGAACCATATGATCATCAATCCAACCCTGAACCATGTGATCATCAGGCAAATCTTGAACCATGTGATCATCAATGTAACCCTGAACCATGTGATCATCAATCTAACCGTGAAAAAGGTGATCATCAATATAACCCTTAAACAGGAGATCATCAGTCTAACCCTGAACCAGGTGATCATCAGTCCAATCCTGAACCATGTGATCATCAATCCAACCCTGAACCATGTGATCATCAATCTAACCGTGAACCAGGTGATCATCAATATAACCCTTAACGAGGTGATCATCAGGCTAACCCTGAACCAGGTGATCATCAATCCAACCCTGAACCATGTGATCATCAATCCAACCCTGAACCATGTGATCATCAATCCAACCCTGAACAATGTGATCATCAGTCTAACCCTGAACCATGTGATCATCAATCTAACCGTGAACAAGGTGATCATCAATATAACCCTTAAACAGGTGATCATCAGTCTAACCCTGAACCAGGTGATCATCAGTCTAATCCTGAACCATGTGATCATCAATCCAACCCTGAACCATGTGATCATCAATGTAACTGTCAATCAGGTGATCATCAATATAACCCTTAACCAGGTGATCATGAGTCTAACCCTGAACCATATGATCATCAATCCAACCCTGAACCATGTGATCATCAATGTAACCGTCAACCAGTTGATCATCAATATAACCCTTAACCAGGTGGTCATGAGTCTCACCCTGAACCATATGATCATCAATCCAACCCTGAACCATGTGACCATCAATGTAACCGTGAACCAGGTGATCATCTATATAACCCTTAACCAGGTGATCATGAGTCTAACCCTGAACCATATGATCATCAATCCAACCCTGAACCATGTGATCATCAATCTAACCGTGAACCAGGTGATCATCAATATAACCCTTAACCAGGTGATCATCAGTCTAATCCTGAACCATGTGATCATCAGGCAAATCCTGAACCATGTGATCATCAATGTAACCCTGAACCATGTGATCATCAATCTAACCGTGAACAAGGTGATCATCAATATAACCCTTAAACAGGTGGTCATCAGTCTAACCCTGAACCATGTGATCATCATTCAGACCCT
This sequence comes from Antennarius striatus, assembly GCF_040054535.1. NCBI lineage: Eukaryota > Metazoa > Chordata > Actinopteri > Lophiiformes > Antennariidae > Antennarius > Antennarius striatus. Next base: position 115,114 of record NC_090778.1, on the reverse strand, counting down.
GAACCATGTGATCATCAGTCTAACCCTGAACCATGTGATCATCAATCCAACCCTGAACCATGTGATCATCAAACTAACCCTGAACAGTGTGATCATCACTCTAACCCTGAACCATGTGATCATCAATCCAACCCTGGACCATGTGATCATCAATCTAACCGTGAACAAGGTGATCATCAATATAACCCTTAAACAGGTGATCATCAATATAACCCTTAACGAAGTGATCATCAGGCTAACCCTGAACCAGGTGATCATTTGTCTAATCCTGAACCATGTGATCATCAATCCAACCCTGAACCATGTGATCATCAATGTAACCGTCAACCAGGTGATCATCAATATAACCCTTAACCAGGTGATCATGAGTCTAACCCTGAACCATATGATCATCAATCCAACCCTGAACCATGTGATCATCAATGTAACCGTGAACCAGGTGATCATCTATATAACCCTTAACCAGGTGATCATGAGTCTAACCCTGAACCATATGATCATCAATCCAACCCTGAACCATTTGATCATCAGGCTAACCCTGAACCAGGTGATCATCAGTCTAATCCTGAACCATGTGATCATCAATCCAACCCTGAACCATGTGATCATCAATCCAACCCTGAACCAGGTGATCATCAATGTAACCGTCAACCAGGTGATCATGAGTCTAACCCTGAACCATATGATCATCAATCCAACCCTGAACCATGTGATCATCAGGCAAATCCTGAACCATGTGATCATCACTGTAACCCTGAACCATGTGATCATCAATCTAACCGTGAACAAGGTGATCATCAATATAACCCTTAAACAGGAGATCATCAGTCTAACCCTGAACCAGGTGATCATCAATATAACCCTTAACCAGGTGATTATGAGTCTAACCCTGAACCATATGATCATCAATCTAACCCTGAACAATGTGATCATCAATGTAACCGTGAACCAGGTGATCATCTATATAACCCTTAACCAGGTGATCATGAGTCTAACCCTGAACCATATTATCATCAATCCAACCCTGAACCATTTCATCATCAATGTAACCGTCAACCAGGTGATCATGAGTCTAACCCTGAACCATATGATCATCAATCCAACCCTGAACCATGTGATCATCAATGTAACCCTGAACCAGGTGATCATTTGTCTAACCCTGAACCATGTGATCATCAATCTAACCGTGAACAAGGTGATCATCAATGTAACCGTCAACCAGGTGATTATCAATATAACCGTCAACCAGGTGATCATGAGTCTAACCCTGAACCATATGATCATCAATCCAACCTGAACCATGTGATCATCAATGTAACCGTGAACCAGGTGATCATCTATATAACCCTTAACCAGGTGATTCTCAGTCTAATCTTGAACCATATGATCATCAATCCAACCCTGAACCATGTGATCATCAATCTAACCGTGAACCAGGTGATCATCAATATAACCCTTAACCAGGTGATCATCAGTCTAATCCTGAACCATGTGATCATCAGGCAAATCCTGAACAATGTGATCATCATTCAGACCCTGAACCATGTGATCATCAATCTAACCCTGAACCATGTGATCATCAATCTAACCGTGAACCAGGTGATCATCAATATAACCCTTAACGACGTGATCATAAGGCTAACCCTGAACCAGGTGATCATTTCTCTAATCCTGAACCATGTGATCATCAATGTAACCGTCAACCAGGTGATCATCAATATAACCCTTAACCAAGTGAACATGAGTCTAACCCTGAACCATATGATCATCAATCCAACCCTGAACCATGTGATCATCAATGTAACCGTGAACCAGGTGGTAATCTATATAACCCTTAACCAGGTGATCATGAGTCTAACCCTGAACCATATGATCATCAATCCAACCCTGAACCATTTCATCATCAATGTAACCGTCAACCAGGTGATCATGAGTCTAACCCTGAACCATATGATCATCAATCCAACCCTGAACCATGTGATCATCAATGTAACCCTGAACCAGGTGATCATTTGTCTAATCCTGAACCATGTGATCATCAATGTAACCGTCAACCAGGTGATCATCAATATGACCCTTAACCAGGTGATCATGAGTCTAACCCTGAACCATATGATCATCAATCCAACCCTGAACCATGTGATCATCAATGTAACCGTGAACCAGGTGATCATCTATATAACCCTTAACCAGGTGATCATGAGTCTAACCCTGAACCATATGATCATCAATCCAACCCTGAACCATGTGATCATCAGGCGAATCCTGAACCATGTGATCATCAATGTAACCCTGAACCATGTGATCATCAATCTAACCGTGGACAAGGTGATCATCAATCTAACCCTGAACCATGTGATCATCAATCTAACCATGAACCAGGTGAACATCAGTCTAACCCTGAACCATGTGATCATCAATCTAACCCTGAACCCTGTGATCATCAGTCTAAAACTGAACCATGTGATCATCAATCCAACCCTGGGCCATGTGATCATCAATCTAAACGTGAACAAGGTGATCATCAATATAACACTTAAACAGGTGATCATCAGTCTAACCCTGAACCAGGTGATCATCAGTCCAATCCTGAACCATGTCATCATCAATCCAACCCTGAACCATGTGATCATCAATCTAACCGTGAACCAGGTGATCATCAATATAACCCTTAACGACGTGATCATCAGGCTAACCCTGAACCAGGTGATCATTCGTCTAATCCTGAACCATGTGATCATCAATGTAACCGTCAACAAGGTGATCATCAATATAACCCTTAACCAGGTGATCATGAGTCTAACCCTGAACCATATGATCATCAATCCAACCCTGAACCATGTGATCATCAATGTAACCGCGAACCAGGTGATCATCAATCTAACCCTGAACCATATGATCATCAATCCAACCCTGAACCATGTGATCATCGATGTAACCCTGAACCAGGTGATCATTTGTCTAATCCTGAACCATGTGATCATCAATGTAACCGTCAACCAGGTGATCATCAATATGACCCTTAACCAGGTGATCATGAGTCTAACCCTGAACCATATGATCATCAATCCAACCCTGAACCATGTGATCATCAATGTAACCGTGAACCAGGTGATCATCTATATAACCCTTAACCAGGTGATCATGAGTCTAACCCTGAACCATATGATCATCAATCCAACCCTGAACCATTTGATCATCAATGTAACCGTCAACCAGGTGATCATGAGTCTAACCCTGAACCATATGATCATCAATCCAACCCTGAACAATGTGATCATCAGGCGAATCCTGAACCCATGTGATCATCAATGTAACCCTGAACCATGTGATCATCAATCTAACCGTGAACAAGGTGATCATCAATCTAACCCTGAACCATGTGATCATCAATCTAACCATGAACCAGGTGAACATCAGTCTAACCCTGAACCATGTGATCATCAATCTAACCCTGAACCCTGTGATCATCAGTCTAACCCTGAACCATGTGATCATCAATCCAACCCTGGGCCATGTGATCATCAATCTAAACGTGAACAAGGTGATCATCAATATAACCCTTAAACAGGTGATCATCAGTCTAACCCTGAACCAGGTGATCATCAGTCCAATCCTGAACCATGTCATCATCAATCCAACCCTGAACCATGTGATCATCAATCTAACCGTGAACCAGGTGATCATCAATATAACCCTTAACGACGTGATCATCAGGCTAACCCTGAACCAGGTGATCATTCGTCTAATCCTGAACCATGTGATCATCAATGTAACCGTCAACCAGGTGATCATCAATATAACCCTTAACCAGGTGATCATGAGTCTAACCCTGAACCATATGATCATCAATCCAACCCTGAACCATGTGATCATCAATGTAACCGTGAACCAGGTGATCATCTATATAACCCTTAACCAGGTGATCATGAGTCTAACCCTGAACCATATGATCATCAATCCAACCCTGAACCATTTCATCATCAATGTAACCGTCAACCAGGTGATCATGAGTCTAACCCTGAACCATATGATCATCAATCCAACCCTGAACCATGTGATCATCAATGTAACCCTGAACCAGGTGATCATTTGTCTAATCCTGAACCATGTGATCATCAATGTAACCGTCAACCAGGTGATCAACAATATAACCCTTAACCAGGTGATCATGAGTCTAACCCTGAACCATATGATCATCAATCCAACCCTGAACCATGTGATCATCAATGTAACCGTGAACCAGGTGATCATCTATATAACCCTTAACCAGGTGATCATGAGTCTAACCCTGAACCATATGATCATCAATCCAACCCTGAACCATTTGATCATCAATGTAACCGTGAACCAGGTGATCATGAGTCTAACCCTGAACCATATGATCATCAATCCAACCCTGAACCATGTGATCATCAATGTAACCCTGAACCAGGTGATCATTTGTCTAATCCTGAACCATGTGATCATCAATCTAACCGTGAACAAGGTGATCATCAATGTAACCATGAACCATGTGATCATCAATCCAACCCTGAACAATGTGATCATCAATGTAACCGTCAACCAGGTGATTATCAATATAACCGTCAACCAGGTGATCATGAGTCTAACCCTGAACCATATGATCATCAATCCAACCTGAACCATGTGATCATCAATGTAACCGTGAACCAGGTGATCATCTATATAACCCTTAACCAGGTGATTCTCAGTCTAATCTTGAACCATATTATCATCAATCCAACCCTGAACCATGTGATCATCAATGTAACCGTGAACCAGGTGATCATCAATATAACCCTTAACCAGGTGATCATCAGTCTAATCCTGAACCATGTGATCATCAGGCAAATCCTGAACAATGTGATCATCATTCAGACCCTGAACCATGTGATCATCAATCTAACCCTGAACCATGTGATCATCAATCTAACCGTGAACCAGGTGATCATCAATATAACCCTTAACGACGTGATCATAAGGCTAACCCTGAACCAGGTGATCATTTCTCTAATCCTGAACCATGTGATCATCAATGTAACCGTCAACCAGGTAATCATCAATATAACCCTTAACCAAGTGATCATGAGTCTAACCCTGAACCATATGATCATCAATCCAACCCTGAACCATATGATCATCAATCCAACCCTGAACCATTTCATCATCAATGTAACCGTCAACCAGGTGATCATGAGTCTAACCCTGAACCATATGATCATCAATCCAACCCTGAACCATGTGATCATCAATGTAACCCTGAACCAGGTGATCATTTGTCTAATCCTGAACCATGTGATCATCAATGTAACCGTCAACCAGGTGATCATCAATATGACCCTTAACCAGGTGATCATGAGTCTAACCCTGAACCATATGATCATCAATCCAACCCTGAACCATGTGATCATCAATGTAACCGTGAACCAGGTGATCATCTATATAACCCTTAACCAGGTGATCATGAGTCTAACCCTGAACCATATGATCATCAATCCAACCCTGAACCATGTGATCATCAGGCGAATCCTGAACCATGTGATCATCAATGTAACCCTGAACCATGTGATCATCAATCTAACCGTGAACAAGGTGATCATCAATCTAACCCTGAACCATGTGATCATCAATCTAACCATGAACCAGGTGAACATCAGTCTAACCCTGAACCATGTGATCATCAATCTAACCCTGAACCCTGTGATCATCAGTCTAAACCTGAACCATGTGATCATCAATCCAACCCTGGGCCATGTGATCATCAATCTAAACGTGAACAAGGTGATCATCAATATAACACTTAAACAGGTGATCATCAGTCTAACCCTGAACCAGGTGATCATCAGTCCAATCCTGAACCATGTCATCATCAATCCAACCCTGAACCATGTGATCATCAATCTAACCGTGAACCAGGTGATCATCAATATAACCCTTAACGACGTGATCATCAGGCTAACCCTGAACCAGGTGATCATTCGTCTAATCCTGAACCATGTGATCATCAATGTAACCGTCAACAAGGTGATCATCAATATAACCCTTAACCAGGTGATCATGAGTCTAACCCTGAACCATATGATCATCAATCCAACCCTGAACCATGTGATCATCAATGTAACCGTGAACCAGGTGATCATGAGTCTAACCCTGAACCATATGATCATCAATCCAACCCTGAACCATGTGATCATCGATGTAACCCTGAACCAGGTGATCATTTGTCTAATCCTGAACCATGTGATCATCAATGTAACCGTCAACCAGGTGATCATCAATATGACCCTTAACCAGGTGATCATGAGTCTAACCCTGAACCATATGATCATCAATCCAACCCTGAACCATGTGATCATCAATGTAACCGTGAACCAGGTGATCATCTATATAACCCTTAACCAGGTGATCATGAGTCTAACCCTGAACCATATGATCATCAATCCAACCCTGAACTATTTGATCATCAATGTAACCGTCAACCAGGTGATCATGAGTCTAACCCTGAACCATATGATCATCAATCCAACCCTGAACCATGTGATCATCAGGCGAATCCTGAACCATGTGATCATCAATGTAACCTTGAACCATGTGATCATCAATCTAACCGTGAACAAGCTGATCATCAATATAACCCTTAAACAGGAGATCATCAGTCTAACCCTGAACCAGGTGATCATCAGACCTATCCTTAACCATGTCATCATCAATCCAACCCTGAACCAGGTGATCATCAATCTAACCGTGAACCAGGTGATCATCAATATAATCCTTAACGAAGTGATCATCAGGCTAACCCTGAACCAGGTGATCATCAGTCTAATCCTGAACCATGTGATCATCAATCCACCCCTGAACCATGTGATCATCAATGTAACCGTCAACCAGGTGATCATGAGTCTAACCCTGAACCATATGATCATCAATCCAACCCTGAACCATGTGATCATCAGGCAAACCTTGAACCATGTGATCATCAATGTAACCCTGAACCATGTGATCATCAATCTAACCGTGAACAAGGTGATCATCAATATAACCCTTAAACAGGAGATCATCAGTCTAACCCTGAACCAGGTGATCATCAGTCCAATCCTGAACCATGTGATCATCAATCCAACCCTGAACCATGTGATCATCAATCTAACCGTGAACCAGGTGATCATCAATATAACCCTTAACGAGGTGATCATCAGGCTAACCCTGAACCAGGTGATCATCAATCCAACCCTGAACCATGTGATCATCAATCCAACCCTGAACCATGTGATCATCAATCCAACCCTGAACAATGTGATCATCAGTCTAACCCTGAACCATGTGATCATCAATCTAACCGTGAACAAGGTGATCATCAATATAACCCTTAACCAGGTGATCATGAGTCTAAACCTGAACCATATGATCATCAATCCAACCCTGAACCATTTGATCATCAATGTAACCGTGAACCAGGTGATCATCAATATAACCCTTAACGAAGTGATCATCAGGCTAACCCTGAACCAGGTGATCATCAGTCTAATCCTGAACCATGTGATCATCAATCCACCCCTGAACCATGTGATCATCAATGTAACCGTCAACCAGGTGATCATGAGTCTAACCCTGAACCATATGATCATCAATCCAACCCTGAACCATCTGATCATCAGGCAAATCTTGAACCATTTGATCATCAATGTAACCCTGAACCATGTGATCATCAATCTAACCGTGAACAAGGTGATCATCAATATAACCCTTAAACAGGAGATCATCAGTCTAACCCTGAACCAGGTGATCATCAGTCCAATCCTGAACCATGTGATCATCAATCCAACCCTGAACCATGTGATCATCAATCTAACCGTGAACCAGGTGATCATCAATATAACCCTTAACGAGGTGATCATCAGGCTAACCCTGAACCAGGTGATCATCAATCCAACCCTGAACCATGTGATCATCAATCCAACCCTGAACCATGTGATCATCAATCCAACCCTGAACAATGTGATCATCAGTCTAACCCTGAACCATGTGATCATCTATCTAACCGTGAACAAGGTGATCATCAATATAACCCATAAACAGGTGATCATCAGTCTAACCCTGAACCAGGTCATCATCAGTCTAATCCTGAACCATGTGATCATCAATCCAACCCTGAACCATGTGATCATCAATGTAACTGTCAATCAGGTGATCATCAATATAACCGTGAACCAGGTGATCATTTGTCTAACCCTGAACCATGTGATCATCAATCTAACCGTGAACCAGGTGATCATCAATATAACCCTTAACCAGGTGATCATCAGTCTAATCCTGAACCAGGTGATCATCAGTCCAATCCTGAACCATGTGATCATCAATCCAACCCTGAATCATGTGATCATCAATCTAACCGTGAACCAGGTGATCATCAATATAACCCTTAACGAGGTGATCATCAGGCTAACCCTGAACCAGGTGATCATCAATCCAACCCTGAACCATGTGATCATCAATCCAACCCTGAACCATGTGATCATCAATCCAACCCTGAACAATGTGATCATCAGTCTAACCCTGAACCATGTGATCATCAATCTAACCGTGAACAAGGTGATCATCAATATAACCCTTAAACAGGTGATCATCAGTCTAACCCTGAACCAGGTGATCATCAGTCTAATCCTGAACCATGTGATCATCAATCCAACCCTGAACCATGTGATCATCAATGTAACTGTCAATCAGGTGATCATCAATATAACCCTTAACCAGGTGATCATGAGTCTAACCCTGAACCATATGATCATCAATCCAACCCTGAACCATGTGATCATCAATGTAACCGTCAACCAGTTGATCATCAATATAACCCTTAACCAGGTGGTCATGAGTCTAACCCTGAACCATATGATCATCAATCCAACCCTGAACCATGTGATCATCAATCTAACCGTGAACCAGGTGATCATCAATATAACCCTTAACCAGGTGATCATCAGTCTAATCCTGAACCATGTGATCATCAGGCAAATCCTGAACCATGTGATCATCAATGTAACCCTGAACCATGTGATCATCAATCTAACCGTGAACAAGGTGATCATCAATATAACCCTTAAACAGGTGGTCATCAGTCTAACCCTGAACCATGTGATCATCATTCAGAACCTGAACCATGTGATCATCAGTCTAACCCTGAACCATGTGATCATCAATCCAACCCTGAACCATGTGATCATCAAACTAACCCTGAACAATGTGATCATCACTCTAACCCTGAACCATGTGATCATCAATCCAACCCTGGACCATGTGATCATCAATCTAACCGTGAACAAGGTGATCATCAATATAACCCTTAAACAGGTGATCATCAATATAACCCTTAATGAAGTGATCATCAGGCTAACCCTGAACCAGGTGATCATTTGTCTAATCCTGAACCATGTGATCATCAATCCAACCCTGAACCATGTGATCATCAATGTAACCGTCAACCAGGTGATCATCAATATAACCCTTAACCAGGTGATCATGAGTCTAACCCTGAACCATATGATCATCAATCCAACCCTGAACCATGTGATCATCAATGTAACCGTGAACCAGGTGATCATCTATATAACCCTTAACCAGGTGATCATTTGTCTAACCCTGAACCATGTGATCATCAATCTAACCGTGAACAAGGTGATCATCAATGTAACCATGAACCATGTGATCATCAATCCAACCCTGAACCATGTGATCATCAATGTAACCGTCAACCAGGTGATTATCAATATAACCCTTAACCAGGTGATCATGAGTCTAACCCTGAACCATATGATCATCAATCCAACCTGAACCATGTGATCATCAATGTAACCATGAACCAAGTGATCATCAATATAACCCTTAACGAAGTGATCATCAGGCTAACCCTGAACCAGGTGATCATCAGTCTAATCCTGAACCATGTGATCATCAATCCACCCCTGAACCATGTGATCATCAATGTAACCGTCAACCAGGTGATCATGAGTCTAACCCTGAACCATATGATCATCAATCCAACCCTGAACCATGTGATCATCAGGCAAATCTTGAACCATGTGATCATCAATGTAACCCTGAACCATGTGATCATCAATCTAACCGTGAAAAAGGTGATCATCAATATAACCCTTAAACAGGAGATCATCAGTCTAACCCTGAACCAGGTGATCATCAGTCCAATCCTGAACCATGTGATCATCAATCCAACCCTGAACCATGTGATCATCAATCTAACCGTGAACCAGGTGATCATCAATATAACCCTTAACGAGGTGATCATCAGGCTAACCCTGAACCAGGTGATCATCAATCCAACCCTGAACCATGTGATCATCAATCCAACCCTGAACCATGTGATCATCAATCCAACCCTGAACAATGTGATCATCAGTCTAACCCTGAACCATGTGATCATCAATCTAACCGTGAACAAGGTGATCATCAATATAACCCTTAAACAGGTGATCATCAGTCTAACCCTGAACCAGGTGATCATCAGTCTAATCCTGAACCATGTGATCATCAATCCAACCCTGAACCATGTGATCATCAATGTAACTGTCAATCAGGTGATCATCAATATAACCCTTAACCAGGTGGTCATGAGTCTCACCCTGAACCATATGATCATCAATCCAACCCTGAACCATGTGACCATCAATGTAACCGTGAACCAGGTGATCATCTATATAACCCTTAACCAGGTGATCATGAGTCTAACCCTGAACCATATGATCATCAATCCAACCCTGAACCATGTTATCATCAATCTAACCGTGAACCAGGTGATCATCAATATAACCCTTAACCAGGTGATCATCAGTCTAATCCTGAACCATGTGATCATCAGGCAAATCCTGAACCATGTGATCATCAATGTAACCCTGAACCATGTGATCATCAATCTAACCGTGAACAAGGTGATCATCAATATAACCCTTAAACAGGTGGTCATCAGTCTAACCCTGAACCATGTGATCATCATTCAGACCCTGAACCATGTGATCATCAGTCTAACCCTGAACCATGTGATCATCAATCCAACCCTGAACCATGTGATCATCAAACTAACCCTGAACAATGTGATCATCACTCTAACCCTGAACCATGTGATCATCAATCCAACCCTGGACCATGTGATCATCAATCTAACCGTGAACAAGGTGATCATCAATATAACCCTTAAACAGGTGATCATCAATATAACCCTTAACGAAGTGATCATCAGGCTAACCCTGAACCAGGTGATCATTTGTCTAATCCTGAACCATGTGATCATCAATCCAACCCTGAACCATGTGATCATCAATGTAACCGTCAACCAGGTGATCATCAATATAACCCTTAACCAGGTGATCATGAGTCTAACCCTGAACCATATGATCATCAATCCAACCCTGAACCATGTGATCATCAATGTAACCGTGAACCAGGTGATCATCTATATAACCCTTAACCAGGTGATCATGAGTCTAACCCTGAACCATATGATCATCAATCCAACCCTGAACCATTTGATCATCAGGCTAACCCTGAACCAGGTGATCATCAGTCTAATCCTGAACCATGTGATCATCAATCCAACCCTGAACCATGTGATCATCAATCCAACCCTGAACCAGGTGATCATCAATGTAACCGTCAACCAGGTGATCATGAGTCTAACCCTGAACCATATGATCATCAATCCAACCCTGAACCATGTGATCATCAGGCAAATCCTGAACCATGTGATCATCACTGTAACCCTGAACCATGTGATCATCAATCTAACCGTGAACAAGGTGATCATCAATATAACCCTTAAACAGGTGATCATCAGTCTAACCCTGAACCAGGTGATCATCAATATAACCCTTAACCAGGTGATCATGAGTCTAACCCTGAACCATATGATCATCAATCTAACCCTGAACAATGTGATCATCAATGTAACCGTGAACCAGGTGATCATCTATATAACCCTTAACCAGGTGATCATGAGTCTAACCCTGAACCATATTATCATCAATCCAACCCTGAACCATTTCATCATCAATGTAACCGTCAACCAGGTGATCATGAGTCTAACCCTGAACCATATGATCATCAATCCAACCCTGAACCATGTGATCATCAATGTAACCCTGAACCAGGTGATCATTTGTCTAACCCTGAACCATGTGATCATCAATCTAACCGTGAACAAGGTGATCATCAATGTAACCGTCAACCAGGTGATTATCAATATAACCGTCAACCAGGTGATCATGAGTCTAACCCTGAACCATATGATCATCAATCCAACCTGAACCATGTGATCATCAATGTAACCGTGAACCAGGTGATCATCTATATAACCCTTAACCAGGTGATTCTCAGTCTAATCTTGAACCATATGATCATCAATCCAACCCTGAACCATGTGATCATCAATCTAACCGTGAACCAGGTGATCATCAATATAACCCTTAACCAGGTGATCATCAGTCTAATCCTGAACCATGTGATCATCAGGCAAATCCTGAACAATGTGATCATCAATCTAACCGTGAACCAGGTGATCATCAATATAACCCTTAACGACGTGATCATAAGGCTAACCCTGAACCAGGTGATCATTTCTCTAATCCTGAACCATGTGATCATCAATGTAACCGTCAACCAGGTGATCATCAATATAACCCTTAACCAAGTGAACATGAGTCTAACCCTGAACCATATGATCATCAATCCAACCCTGAACCATGTGATCATCAATGTAACCGTGAACCAGGTGGTAATCTATATAACCCTTAACCAGGTGATCATGAGTCTAACCCTGAACCATATGATCATCAATCCAACCCTGAACCATTTCATCATCAATGTAACCGTCAACCAGGTGATCATGAGTCTAACCCTGAACCATATGATCATCAATCCAACCCTGAACCATGTGATCATCAATGTAACCCTGAACCAGGTGATCATTTGTCTAATCCTGAACCATGTGATCATCAATGTAACCGTCAACCAGGTGATCATCAATATGACCCTTAACCAGGTGATCATGAGTCTAACCCTGAACCATATGATCATCAATCCAACCCTGAACCATGTGATCATCAATGTAACCGTGAACCAGGTGATCATCTATATAACCCTTAACCAGGTGATCATGAGTCTAACCCTGAACCATATGATCATCAATCCAACCCTGAACCATTTGATCATCAATGTAACCGTGAACCAGGTGATCATGAGTCTAACCCTGAACCATATGATCATCAATCCAACCCTGAACCATGTGATCATCAGGCGAATCCTGAACCATGTGATCATCAATGTAACCCTGAACCATGTGATCATCAATCTAACCGTGAACAAGGTGATCATCAATATAACCCTTAAAAAGGTGGTCATCAGTCTAACCCTGAACCATGTGATCATCATTCAGACCCTGAACCATGTGATCATCAGTCTAACCCTGAACCATGTGATCATCAATCCAACCCTGAACCATGTGATCATCAAACTAACCCTGAACAATGTGATCATCACTCTAACCCTGAACCATGTGATCATCAATCCAACCCTGGACCATGTGATCATCAATCTAACCGTGAACAAGGTGATCATCAATATAACCCTTAAACAGGTGATCATCAATATAACCCTTAATGAAGTGATCATCAGGCTAACCCTGAACCAGGTGATCATTTGTCTAATCCTGAACCATGTGATCATCAATCCAACCCTGAACCATGTGATCATCAATGTAACCGTCAACCAGGTGATCATCAATATAACCCTTAACCAGGTGATCATGAGTCTAACCCTGAACCATATGATCATCAATCCAACCCTGAACCATGTGATCATCAATGTAACCGTGAACCAGGTGATCATCCATATAACCCTTAACCAGGTGATCATTTGTCTAACCCTGAACCATGTGATCATCAATCTAACCGTGAACAAGGTGATCATCAATGTAACCATGAACCATGTGATCATCAATCCAACCCTGAACCATGTGATCATCAATGTAACCGTCAACCAGGTGATTATCAATATAACCCTTAACCAGGTGATCATGAGTCTAACCCTGAACCATATGATCATCAATCCAACCTGAACCATGTGATCATCAATGTAACCGTGAACCAAGTGATCATCAATATAACCCTTAACGAAGTGATCATCAGGCTAACCCTGAACCAGGTGATCATCAGTCTAATCCTGAACCATGTGATCATCAATCCACCCCTGAACCATGTGATCATCAATGTAACCGTCAACCAGGTGATCATGAGTCTAACCCTGAACCATATGATCATCAATCCAACCCTGAACCATGTGATCATCAGGCAAATCTTGAACCATGTGATCATCAATGTAACCCTGAACCATGTGATCATCAATCTAACCGTGAAAAAGGTGATCATCAATATAACCCTTAAACAGGAGATCATCAGTCTAACCCTGAACCAGGTGATCATCAGTCCAATCCTGAACCATGTGATCATCAATCCAACCCTGAACCATGTGATCATCAATCTAACCGTGAACCAGGTGATCATCAATATAACCCTTAACGAGGTGATCATCAGGCTAACCCTGAACCAGGTGATCATCAATCCAACCCTGAACCATGTGATCATCAATCCAACCCTGAACCATGTGATCATCAATCCAACCCAGAACAATGTGATCATCAGTCTAACCCTGAACCATGTGATCATCAATCTAACCGTGAACAAGGTGATCATCAATATAACCCTTAAACAGGTGATCATCAGTCTAACCCTGAACCAGGTGATCATCAGTCTAATCCTGAACCATGTGATCATCAATCCAACCCTGAACCATGTGATCATCAATGTAACTGTCAATCAGGTGATCATCAATATAACCCTTAACCAGGTGATCATGAGTCTAACCCTGAACCATATGATCATCAATCCAACCCTGAACCATGTGATCATCAATGTAACCGTCAACCAGTTGATCATCAATATAACCCTTAACCAGGTGGTCATGAGTCTCACCCTGAACCATATGATCATCAATCCAACCCTGAACCATGTGACCATCAATGTAACCGTGAACCAGGTGATCATCTATATAACCCTTAACCAGGTGATCATGAGTCTAACCCTGAACCATATGATCATCAATCCAACCCTGAACCATGTGATCATCAATCTAACCGTGAACCAGGTGATCATCAATATAACCCTTAACCAGGTGATCATCAGTCTAATCCTGAACCATGTGATCATCAGGCAAATCCTGAACCATGTGATCATCAATGTAACCCTGAACCATGTGATCATCAATCTAACCGTGAACAAGGTGATCATCAATATAACCCTTAAACAGGTGGTCATCAGTCTAACCCTGAACCATGTGATCATCATTCAGACCCTGAACCATGTGATCATCAGTCTAACCCTGAACCATGTGATCATCAATCCAACCCTGAACCATGTGATCATCAAACTAACCCTGAACAGTGTGATCATCACTCTAACCCTGAACCATGTGATCATCAATCCAACCCTGGACCATGTGATCATCAATCTAACCGTGAACAAGGTGATCATCAATATAACCCTTAAACAGGTGATCATCAATATAACCCTTAACGAAGTGATCATCAGGCTAACCCTGAACCAGGTGATCATTTGTCTAATCCTGAACCATGTGATCATCAATCCAACCCTGAACCATGTGATCATCAATGTAACCGTCAACCAGGTGATCATCAATATAACCCTTAACCAGGTGATCATGAGTCTAACCCTGAACCATATGATCATCAATCCAACCCTGAACCATGTGATCATCAATGTAACCGTGAACCAGGTGATCATCTATATAACCCTTAACCAGGTGATCATGAGTCTAACCCTGAACCATATGATCATCAATCCAACCCTGAACCATTTGATCATCAGGCTAACCCTGAACCAGGTGATCATCAGTCTAATCCTGAACCATGTGATCATCAATCCAACCCTGAACCATGTGATCATCAATCCAACCCTGAACCAGGTGATCATCAATGTAACCGTCAACCAGGTGATCATGAGTCTAACCCTGAACCATATGATCATCAATCCAACCCTGAACCATGTGATCATCAGGCAAATCCTGAACCATGTGATCATCACTAACCCTGAACCATGTGATCATCAATCTAACCGTGAACAAGGTGATCATCAATATAACCCTTAAACAGGAGATCATCAGTCTAACCCTGAACCAGGTGATCATCAATATAACCCTTAACCAGGTGATTATGAGTCTAACCCTGAACCATATGATCATCAATCTAACCCTGAACAATGTGATCATCAATGTAACCGTGAACCAGGTGATCATCTATATAACCCTTAACCAGGTGATCATGAGTCTAACCCTGAACCATATTATCATCAATCCAACCCTGAACCATTTCATCATCAATGTAACCGTCAACCAGGTGATCATGAGTCTAACCCTGAACCATATGATCATCAATCCAACCCTGAACCATGTGATCATCAATGTAACCCTGAACCAGGTGATCATTTGTCTAACCCTGAACCATGTGATCATCAATCTAACCGTGAACAAGGTGATCATCAATGTAACCGTCAACCAGGTGATTATCAATATAACCGTCAACCAGGTGATCATGAGTCTAACCCTGAACCATATGATCATCAATCCAACCTGAACCATGTGATCATCAATGTAACCGTGAACCAGGTGATCATCTATATAACCCTTAACCAGGTGATTCTCAGTCTAATCTTGAACCATATGATCATCAATCCAACCCTGAACCATGTGATCATCAATCTAACCGTGAACCAGGTGATCATCAATATAACCCTTAACCAGGCGATCATCAGTCTAATCCTGAACCATGTGATCATCAGGCAAATCCTGAACAATGTGATCATCATTCAGACCCTGAACCATGTGATCATCAATCTAACCCTGAACCATGTGATCATCAATCTAACCGTGAACCAGGTGATCATCAATATAACCCTTAACGACGTGATCATAAGGCTAACCCTGAACCAGGTGATCATTTCTCTAATCCTGAACCATGTGATCATCAATGTAACCGTCAACCAGGTGATCATCAATATAACCCTTAACCAAGTGAACATGAGTCTAACCCTGAACCATATGATCATCAATCCAACCCTGAACCATGTGATCATCAATGTAACCGTGAACCAGGTGGTAATCTATATAACCCTTAACCAGGTGATCATGAGTCTAACCCTGAACCATATGATCATCAATCCAACCCTGAACCATTTCATCATCAATGTAACCGTCAACCAGGTGATCATGAGTCTAACCCTGAACCATATGATCATCAATCCAACCCTGAACCATGTGATCATCAATGTAACCCTGAACCAGGTGATCATTTGTCTAATCCTGAACCATGTGATCATCAATGTTACCGTCAACCAGGTGATCATCAATATGACCCTTAACCAGGTGATCATGAGTCTAACCCTGAACCATATGATCATCAATCCAACCCTGAACCATGTGATCATCAATGTAACCGTGAACCAGGTGATCATCTATATAACCCTTAACCAGGTGATCATGAGTCTAACCCTGAACCATATGATCATCAATCCAACCCTGAACCATGTGATCATCAGGCGAATCCTGAACCATGTGATCATCAATGTAACCCTGAACCATGTGATCATCAATCTAACCGTGGACAAGGTGATCATCAATCTAACCCTGAACCATGTGATCATCAATCTAACCATGAACCAGGTGAACATCAGTCTAACCCTGAACCATGTGATCATCAATCTAACCCTGAACCCTGTGATCATCAGTCTAAAACTGAACCATGTGATCATCAATCCAACCCTGGGCCATGTGATCATCAATCTAAACGTGAACAAGGTGATCATCAATATAACACTTAAACAGGTGATCATCAGTCTAACCCTGAACCAGGTGATCATCAGTCCAATCCTGAACCATGTCATCATCAATCCAACCCTGAACCATGTGATCATCAATCTAACCGTGAACCAGGTGATCATCAATATAACCCTTAACGACGTGATCATCAGGCTAACCCTGAACCAGGTGATCATTCGTCTAATCCTGAACCATGTGATCATCAATGTAACCGTCAACAAGGTGATCATCAATATAACCCTTAACCAGGTGATCATGAGTCTAACCCTGAACCATATGATCATCAATCCAACCCTGAACCATGTGATCATCAATGTAACCGCGAACCAGGTGATCATGAGTCTAACCCTGAACCATATGATCATCAATCCAACCCTGAACCATGTGATCATCGATGTAACCCTGAACCAGGTGATCATTTGTCTAATCCTGAACCATGTGATCATCAATGTAACCGTCAACCAGGTGATCATCAATATGACCCTTAACCAGGTGATCATGAGTCTAACCCTGAACCATATGATCATCAATCCAACCCTGAACCATGTGATCATCAATGTAACCGTGAACCAGGTGATCATCTATATAACCCTTAACCAGGTGATCATGAGTCTAACCCTGAACCATATGATCATCAATCCAACCCTGAACCATTTGATCATCAATGTAACCGTCAACCAGGTGATCATGAGTCTAACCCTGAACCATATGATCATCAATCCAACCCTGAACAATGTGATCATCAGGCGAATCCTGAACCCATGTGATCATCAATGTAACCCTGACCCATGTGATCATCAATCTAACCGTGAACAAGGTGATCATCAATCTAACCCTGAACCATGTGATCATCAATCTAACCATGAACCAGGTGAACATCAGTCTAACCCTGAACCATGTGATCATCAATCTAACCCTGAACCCTGTGATCATCAGTCTAACCCTGAACCATGTGATCATCAATCCAACCCTGGGCCATGTGATCATCAATCTAAACGTGAACAAGGTGATCATCAATATAACACTTAAACAGGTGATCATCAGTCTAACCCTGAACCAGGTGATCATCAGTCCAATCCTGAACCATGTCATCATCAATCCAACCCTGAACCATGTGATCATCAATCTAACCGTGAACCAGGTGATCATCAATATAACCCTTAACGACGTGATCATCAGGCTAACCCTGAACCAGGTGATCATTCGTCTAATCCTGAACCATGTGATCATCAATGTAACCGTCAACAAGGTGATCATCAATATAACCCTTAACCAGGTGATCATGAGTCTAACCCTGAACCATATGATCATCAATCCAACCCTGAACCATGTGATCATCAATGTAACCGCGAACCAGGTGATCATGAGTCTAACCCTGAACCATATGATCATCAATCCAACCCTGAACCATGTGATCATCGATGTAACCCTGAACCAGGTGATCATTTGTCTAATCCTGAACCATGTGATCATCAATGTAACCGTCAACCAGGTGATCATCAATATGACCCTTAACCAGGTGATCATGAGTCTAACCCTGAACCATATGATCATCAATCCAACCCTGAACCATGTGATCATCAATGTAACCGTGAACCAGGTGATCATCTATATAACCCTTAACCAGGTGATCATGAGTCTAACCCTGAACCATATGATCATCAATCCAACCCTGAACCATTTGATCATCAATGTAACCGTCAACCAGGTGATCATGAGTCTAACCCTGAACCATATGATCATCAATCCAACCCTGAACAATGTGATCATCAGGCGAATCCTGAACCCATGTGATCATCAATGTAACCCTGAACCATGTGATCATCAATCTAACCGTGAACAAGGTGATCATCAATCTAACCCTGAACCATGTGATCATCAATCTAACCATGAACCAGGTGAACATCAGTCTAACCCTGAACCATGTGATCATCAATCTAACCCTGAACCCTGTGATCATCAGTCTAACCCTGAACCATGTGATCATCAATCCAACCCTGGGCCATGTGATCATCAATCTAAACGTGAACAAGGTGATCATCAATATAACCCTTAAACAGGTGATCATCAGTCTAACCCTGAACCAGGTGATCATCAGTCCAATCCTGAACCATGTCATCATCAATCCAACCCTGAACCATGTGATCATCAATCTAACCGTGAACCAGGTGATCATCAATATAACCCTTAACGACGTGATCATCAGGCTAACCCTGAACCAGGTGATCATTCGTCTAATCCTGAACCATGTGATCATCAATGTAACCGTCAACCAGGTGATCATCAATATAACCCTTAACCAGGTGATCATGAGTCTAACCCTGAACCATATGATCATCAATCCAACCCTGAACCATTTCATCATCAATGTAACCGTCAACCAGGTGATCATGAGTCTAACCCTGAACCATATGATCATCAATCCAACCCTGAACCATGTGATCATCAATGTAACCCTGAACCAGGTGATCATTTGTCTAATCCTGAACCATGTGATCATCAATGTAACCGTCAACCAGGTGATCAACAATATAACCCTTAACCAGGTGATCATGAGTCTAACCCTGAACCATATGATCATCAATCCAACCCTGAACCATGTGATCATCAATGTAACCGTGAACCAGGTGATCATCTATATAACCCTTAACCAGGTGATCATGAGTCTAACCCTGAACCATATGATCATCAATCCAACCCTGAACCATGTGATCATCAATGTAACCGTGAACCAGGTGATCATGAGTCTAACCCTGAACCATATGATCATCAATCCAACCCTGAACCATGTGATCATCAATGTAACCCTGAACCAGGTGATCATTTGTCTAACCCTGAACCATGTGATCATCAATCTAACCGTGAACAAGGTGATCATCAATGTAACCATGAACCATGTGATCATCAATCCAACCCTGAACAATGTGATCATCAATGTAACCGTCAACCAGGTGATTATCAATATAACCGTCAACCAGGTGATCATGAGTCTAACCCTGAACCATATGATCATCAATCCAACCTGAACCATGTGATCATCAATGTAACCGTGAACCAGGTGATCATCTATATAACCCTTAACCAGGTGATTCTCAGTCTAATCTTGAACCATATGATCATCAATCCAACCCTGAACCATGTGATCATCAATGTAACCGTGAACCAGGTGATCATCAATATAACCCTTAACCAGGTGATCATCAGTCTAATCCTGAACCATGTGATCATCAGGCAAATCCTGAACAATGTGATCATCATTCAGACCCTGAAACATGTGATCATCAATCTAACCCTGAACCATGTGATCATCAATCTAACCGTGAACCAGGTGATCATCAATATAACCCTTAACGACGTGATCATGAGTCTAACCCTGAACCATATGATCATCAATCCAACCCTGAACCATATGATCATCAATCCAACCCTGAACCATTTCATCATCAATGTAACCGTCAACCAGGTGATCATGAGTCTAACCCTGAACCATATGATCATCAATCCAACCCTGAACCATGTGATCATCAATGTAACCCTGAACCAGGTGATCATTTGTCTAATCCTGAACCATGTGATCATCAATGTAACCGTCAACCAGGTGATCATCAATATGACCCTTAACCAGGTGATCATGAGTCTAACCCTGAACCATATGATCATCAATCCAACCCTGAACCATGTGATCATCAATGTAACCGTGAACCAGGTGATCATCTATATAACCCTTAACCAGGTGATCATGAGTCTAACCCTGAACCATATGATCATCAATCCAACCCTGAACCATGTGATCATCAGGCGAATCCTGAACCATGTGATCATCAATGTAACCCTGAACCATGTGATCATCAATCTAACCGTGAACAAGGTGATCATCAATCTAACCCTGAACCATGTGATCATCAATCTAACCATGAACCAGGTGAACATCAGTCTAACCCTGAACCATGTGATCATCAATCTAACCCTGAACCCTGTGATCATCAGTCTAAACCTGAACCATGTGATCATCAATCCAACCCTGGGCCATGTGATCATCAATCTAAACGTGAACAAGGTGATCATCAATATAACACTTAAACAGGTGATCATCAGTCTAACCCTGAACCAGGTGATCATCAGTCCAATCCTGAACCATGTCATCATCAATCCAACCCTGAACCATGTGATCATCAATCTAACCGTGAACCAGGTGATCATCAATATAACCCTTAACGACGTGATCATCAGGCTAACCCTGAACCAGGTGATCATTCGTCTAATCCTGAACCATGTGATCATCAATGTAACCGTCAACAAGGTGATCATCAATATAACCCTTAACCAGGTGATCATGAGTCTAACCCTGAACCATATGATCATCAATCCAACCCTGAACCATGTGATCATCAATGTAACCGTGAACCAGGTGATCATGAGTCTAACCCTGAACCATATGATCATCAATCCAACCCTGAACCATGTGATCATCGATGTAACCCTGAACCAGGTGATCATTTGTCTAATCCTGAACCATGTGATCATCAATGTAACCGTCAACCAGGTGATCATCAATATGACCCTTAACCAGGTGATCATGAGTCTAACCCTGAACCATATGATCATCAATCCAACCCTGAACCATGTGATCATCAATGTAACCGTGAACCAGGTGATCATCTATATAACCCTTAACCAGGTGATCATGAGTCTAACCCTGAACCATATGATCATCAATCCAACCCTGAACTATTTGATCATCAATGTAACCGTCAACCAGGTGATCATGAGTCTAACCCTGAACCATATGATCATCAATCCAACCCTGAACCATGTGATCATCAGGCGAATCCTGAACCATGTGATCATCAATGTAACCTTGAACCATGTGATCATCAATCTAACCGTGAACAAGCTGATCATCAATATAACCCTTAAACAGGAGATCATCAGTCTAACCCTGAACCAGGTGATCATCAGACCTATCCTTAACCATGTCATCATCAATCCAACCCTGAACCAGGTGATCATCAATCTAACCGTGAACCAGGTGATCATCAATATAATCCTTAACGAAGTGATCATCAGGCTAACCCTGAACCAGGTGATCATCAGTCTAATCCTGAACCATGTGATCATCAATCCACCCCTGAACCATGTGATCATCAATGTAACCGTCAACCAGGTGATCATGAGTCTAACCCTGAACCATATGATCATCAATCCAACCCTGAACCATGTGATCATCAGGCAAACCTTGAACCATGTGATCATCAATGTAACCCTGAACCATGTGATCATCAATCTAACCGTGAACAAGGTGATCATCAATATAACCCTTAAACAGGAGATCATCAGTCTAACCCTGAACCAGGTGATCATCAGTCCAATCCTGAACCATGTGATCATCAATCCAACCCTGAACCATGTGATCATCAATCTAACCGTGAACCAGGTGATCATCAATATAACCCTTAACGAGGTGATCATCAGGCTAACCCTGAACCAGGTGATCATCAATCCAACCCTGAACCATGTGATCATCAATCCAACCCTGAACCATGTGATCATCAATCCAACCCTGAACAATGTGATCATCAGTCTAACCCTGAACCATGTGATCATCAATCTAACCGTGAACAAGGTGATCATCAATATAACCCTTAAACAGGTGATCATCAGTCTAATCCTGAACCATGTGATCATCAATCCAACCCTGAACCATGTGATCATCAATGTAACCGTGACCCAGGTGATCATCTATATAACCCTTAACCAGGTGATCATGAGTCTAAACCTGAACCATATGATCATCAATCCAACCCTGAACCATTTGATCATCAATGTAACCGTGAACCAGGTGATCATCAATATAACCCTTAACGAAGTGATCATCAGGCTAACCCTGAACCAGGTGATCATCAGTCTAATCCTGAACCATGTGATCATCAATCCACCCCTGAACCATGTGATCATCAATGTAACCGTCAACCAGGTGATCATGAGTCTAACCCTGAACCATATGATCATCAATCCAACCCTGAACCATGTGATCATCAGGCAAATCTTGAACCATGTGATCATCAATGTAACCCTGAACCATGTGATCATCAATCTAACCGTGAACAAGGTGATCATCAATATAACCCTTAAACAGGAGATCATCAGTCTAACCCTGAACCAGGTGATCATCAGTCCAATCCTGAACCATGTGATCATCAATCCAACCCTGAACCATGTGATCATCAATCTAACCGTGAACCAGGTGATCATCAATATAACCCTTAACGAGGTGATCATCAGGCTAACCCTGAACCAGGTGATCATCAATCCAACCCTGAACCATGTGATCATCAATCCAACCCTGAACCATGTGATCATCAATCCAACCCTGAACAATGTGATCATCAGTCTAACCCTGAACCATGTGATCATCTATCTAACCGTGAACAAGGTGATCATCAATATAACCCATAAACAGGTGATCATCAGTCTAACCCTGAACCAGGTCATCATCAGTCTAATCCTGAACCATGTGATCATCAATCCAACCCTGAACCATGTGATCATCAATGTAACTGTCAATCAGGTGATCATCAATATAACCCTGAACCAGGTGATCATTTGTCTAACCCTGAACCATGTGATCATCAATCTAACCGTGAACCAGGTGATCATCAATATAACCCTTAACCAGGTGATCATCAGTCTAATCCTGAACCAGGTGATCATCAATCCAACCCTGAATCATGTGATCATCAATCTAACCGTGAACCAGGTGATCATCAATATAACCCTTAACGAGGTGATCATCAGGCTAACCCTGAACCAGGTGATCATCAATCCAACCCTGAACCATGTGATCATCAATCCAACCCTGAACCATGTGATCATCAATCCAACACTGAACAATGTGATCATCAGTCTAACCCTGAACCATGTGATCATCAATCTAACCGTGAACAAGGTGATCATCAATATAACCCTTAAACAGGTGATCATCAGTCTAACCCTGAACCAGGTGATCATCAGTCTAATCCTGAACCATGTGATCATCAATCCAACCCTGAACCATGTGATCATCAATGTAACTGTCAATCAGGTGATCATCAATATAACCCTTAACCAGGTGATCATGAGTCTAACCCTGAACCATATGATCATCAATCCAACCCTGAACCATGTGATCATCAATGTAACCGTCAACCAGTTGATCATCAATATAACCCTTAACCAGGTGGTCATGAGTCTAACCCTGAACCATATGATCATCAATCCAACCCTGAACCATGTGATCATCAATCTAACCGTGAACCAGGTGATCATCAATATAACCCTTAACCAGGTGATCATCAGTCTAATCCTGAACCATGTGATCATCAGGCAAATCCTGAACCATGTGATCATCAATGTAACCCTGAACCATGTGATCATCAATCTAACCGTGAACAAGGTGATCATCAATATAACCCTTAAACAGGTGGTCATCAGTCTAACCCTGAACCATGTGATCATCATTCAGAACCTGAACCATGTGATCATCAGTCTAACCCTGAACCATGTGATCATCAATCCAACCCTGAACCATGTGATCATCAAACTAACCCTGAACAATGTGATCATCACTCTAACCCTGAACCATGTGATCATCAATCCAACCCTGGACCATGTGATCATCAATCTAACCGTGAACAAGGTGATCATCAATATAACCCTTAAACAGGTGATCATCAATATAACCCTTAATGAAGTGATCATCAGGCTAACCCTGAACCAGGTGATCATTTGTCTAATCCTGAACCATGTGATCATCAATCCAACCCTGAACCATGTGATCATCAATGTAACCGTCAACCAGGTGATCATCAATATAACCCTTAACCAGGTGATCATGAGTCTAACCCTGAACCATATGATCATCAATCCAACCCTGAACCATGTGATCATCAATGTAACCGTGAACCAGGTGATCATCTATATAACCCTTAACCAGGTGATCATTTGTCTAACCCTGAACCATGTGATCATCAATCTAACCGTGAACAAGGTGATCATCAATGTAACCATGAACCATGTGATCATCAATCCAACCCTGAACCATGTGATCATCAATGTAACCGTCAACCAGGTGATTATCAATATAACCCTTAACCAGGTGATCATGAGTCTAACCCTGAACCATATGATCATCAATCCAACCTGAACCATGTGATCATCAATGTAACCGTGAACCAAGTGATCATCAATATAACCCTTAACGAAGTGATCATCAGGCTAACCCTGAACCAGGTGATCATCAGTCTAATCCTGAACCATGTGATCATCAATCCACCCCTGAACCATGTGATCATCAATGTAACCGTCAACCAGGTGATCATGAGTCTAACCCTGAACCATATGATCATCAATCCAACCCTGAACCATGTTATCATCAGGCAAATCTTGAACCATGTGATCATCAATGTAACCCTGAACCATGTGATCATCAATCTAACCGTGAAAAAGGTGATCATCAATATAACCCTTAAACAGGAGATCATCAGTCTAACCCTGAACCAGGTGATCATCAGTCCAATCCTGAACCATGTGATCATCAATCCAACCCTGAACCATGTGATCATCAATCTAACCGTGAACCAGGTGATCATCAATATAACCCTTAACGAGGTGATCATCAGGCTAACCCTGAACCATGTGATCATCAATCCAACCCTGAACCATGTGATCATCAATCCAACCCTGAACCATGTGATCATCAATCCAACCCTGAACAATGTGATCATCAGTCTAACCCTGAACCATGTGATCATCAATCTAACCGTGAACAAGGTGATCATCAATATAACCCTTAAACAGGTGATCATCAGTCTAACCCTGAACCAGGTCATCATCAGTCTAATCCTGAACCATGTGATCATCAATCCAACCCTGAACCATGTGATCATCAATGTAACTGTCAATCAGGTGATCATCAATATAACCCTGAACCAGGTGATCATTTGTCTAACCCTGAACCATGTGATCATCAATCTAACCGTGAACCAGGTGATCATCAATATAACCCTTAACCAGGTGATCATCAGTCTAATCCTGAACCAGGTGATCATCAGTCCAATCCTGAACCATGTGATCATCAATCCAACCCTGAATCATGTGATCATCAATCTAACCGTGAACCAGGTGATCATCAATATAACCCTTAACGAGGTGATCATCAGGCTAACCCTGAACCAGGTGATCATCAATCCAACCCTGAACCATGTGATCATCAATCCAACCCTGAACCATGTGATCATCAATCCAACCCTGAACAATGTGATCATCAGTCTAACCCTGAACCATGTGATCATCAATCTAACCGTGAACAAGGTGATCATCAATATAACCCTTAAACAGGTGATCATCAGTCTAACCCTGAACCAGGTGATCATCAGTCTAATCCTGAACCATGTGATCATCAATCCAACCCTGAACCATGTGATCATCAATGTAACTGTCAATCAGGTGATCATCAATATAACCCTTAACCAGGTGATCATGAGTCTAACCCTGAACCATATGATCATCAATCCAACCCTGAACCATGTGATCATCAATGTAACCGTCAACCAGTTGATCATCAATATAACCCTTAACCAGGTGGTCATGAGTCTAACCCTGAACCATATGATCATCAATCCAACCCTGAACCATGTGATCATCAATCTAACCGTGAACCAGGTGATCATCAATATAACCCTTAACCAGGTGATCATCAGTCTAATCCTGAACCATGTGATCATCAGGCAAATCCTGAACCATGTGATCATCAATGTAACCCTGAACCATGTGATCATCAATCTAACCGTGAACAAGGTGATCATCAATATAACCCTTAAACAGGTGGTCATCAGTCTAACCCTGAACCATGTGATCATCATTCAGAACCTGAACCATGTGATCATCAGTCTAACCCTGAACCATGTGATCATCAATCCAACCCTGAACCATGTGATCATCAAACTAACCCTGAACAATGTGATCATCACTCTAACCCTGAACCATGTGATCATCAATCCAACCCTGGACCATGTGATCATCAATCTAACCGTGAACAAGGTGATCATCAATATAACCCTTAAACAGGTGATCATCAGTCTAACCCTGAACCAGGTCATCATCAGTCTAATCCTGAAACATGTGATCATCAATCCAACCCTGAACCATGTGATCATCAATGTAACTGTCAATCAGGTGATCATCAATATAACCCTGAACCAGGTGATCATTTGTCTAACCCTGAACCATGTGATCATCAATCTAACCGTGAACCAGGTGATCATCAATATAACCCTTAACCAGGTGATCATCAGTCTAATCCTGAACCAGGTGATCATCAGTCCAATCCTGAACCATGTGATCATCAATCCAACCCTGAATCATGTGATCATCAATCTAACCGTGAACCAGGTGATCATCAATATAACCCTTAACGAGGTGATCATCAGGCTAACCCTGAACCAGGTGATCATCAATCCAACCCTGAACCATGTGATCATCAATCCAACCCTGAACCATGTGATCATCAATCCAACCCTGAACAATGTGATCATCAGTCTAACCCTGAACCATGTGATCATCAATCTAACCGTGAACAAGGTGATCATCAATATAACCCTTAAACAGGTGATCATCAGTCTAACCCTGAACCAGGTGATCATCAGTCTAATACTGAACCATGTGATCATCAATCCAACCCTGAACCATGTGATCATCAATGTAACTGTCAATCAGGTGATCATCAATATAACCCTTAACCAGGTGATCATGAGTCTAACCCTGAACCATATGATCATCAATCCAACCCTGAACCATGTGATCATCAATGTAACCGTCAACCAGTTGATCATCAATATAACCCTTAACCAGGTGGTCATGAGTCTAACCCTGAACCATATGATCATCAATCCAACCCTGAACCATGTGATCATCAATCTAACCGTGAACCAGGTGATCATCAATATAACCCTTAACCAGGTGATCATCAGTCTAATCCTGAACCATGTGATCATCAGGCAAATCCTGAACCATGTGATCATCAATGTAACCCTGAACCATGTGATCATCAATCTAACCGTGAACAAGGTGATCATCAATATAACCCTTAAACAGGTGGTCATCAGTCTAACCCTGAACCATGTGATCATCATTCAGAACCTGAACCATGTGATCATCAGTCTAACCCTGAACCATGTGATCATCAATCCAACCCTGAACCATGTGATCATCAAACTAACCCTGAACAATGTGATCATCACTCTAACCCTGAACCATGTGATCATCAATCCAACCCTGGACCATGTGATCATCAATCTAACCGTGAACAAGGTGATCATCAATATAACCCTTAAACAGGTGATCATCAATATAACCCTTAATGAAGTGATCATCAGGCTAACCCTGAACCAGGTGATCATTTGTCTAATCCTGAACCATGTGATCATCAATCCAACCCTGAACCATGTGATCATCAATGTAACCGTCAACCAGGTGATCATCAATATAACCCTTAACCAGGTGATCATGAGTCTAACCCTGAACCATATGATCATCAATCCAACCCTGAACCATGTGATCATCAATGTAACCGTGAACCAGGTGATCATCTATATAACCCTTAACCAGGTGATCATTTGTCTAACCCTGAACCATGTGATCATCAATCTAACCGTGAACAAGGTGATCATCAATGTAACCATGAACCATGTGATCATCAATCCAACCCTGAACCATGTGATCATCAATGTAACCGTCAACCAGGTGATTATCAATATAACCCTTAACCAGGTGATCATGAGTCTAACCCTGAACCATATGATCATCAATCCAACCTGAACCATGTGATCATCAATGTAACCGTGAACCAAGTGATCATCAATATAACCCTTAACGAAGTGATCATCAGGCTAACCCTGAACCAGGTGATCATCAGTCTAATCCTGAACCATGTGATCATCAATCCACCCCTGAACCATGTGATCATCAATGTAACGGTCAACCAGGTGATCATGAGTCTAACCCTGAACCATATGATCATCAATCCAACCCTGAACCATGTGATCATCAGGCAAATCTTGAACCATGTGATCATCAATGTAACCCTGAACCATGTGATCATCAATCTAACCGTGAAAAAGGTGATCATCAATATAACCCTTAAACAGGAGATCATCAGTCTAACCCTGAACCAGGTGATCATCAGTCCAATCCTGAACCATGTGATCATCAATCCAACCCTGAACCATGTGATCATCAATCTAACCGTGAACCAGGTGATCATCAATATAACCCTTAACGAGGTGATCATCAGGCTAACCCTGAACCATGTGATCATCAATCCAACCCTGAACCATGTGATCATCAATCCAACCCTGAACCATGTGATCATCAATCCAACCCTGAACAATGTGATCATCAGTCTAACCCTGAACCATGTGATCATCAATCTAACCGTGAACAAGGTGATCATCAATATAACCCTTAAACAGGTGATCATCAGTCTAATCCTGAACCATGTGATCATCAATCCAACCCTGAACCATGTGATCATCAATGTAACTGTCAATCAGGTGATCATCAATATAACCCTTAACCAGGTGATCATGAGTCTAACCCTGAACCATATGATCATCAATCCAACCCTGAACAATGTGATCATCAGTCTAACCCTGAACCATGTGATCATCAATCTAACCGTGAACAAGGTGATCATCAATATAACCCTTAAACAGGTGATCATCAGTCTAACCCTGAACCAGGTGATCATCAGTCTAATCCTGAACCATGTGATCATCAATCCAACCCTGAACCATGTGATCATCAATGTAACTGTCAATCAGGTGATCATCAATATAAACCTGAACCAGGTGATCATTTGTCTAACCCTGAACCATGTGATCATCAATCTAACCGTGAACCAGGTGATCATCAATATAACCCTTAACCAGGTGATCATCAGTCTAATCCTGAACCAGGTGATCATCAGTCCAATCCTGAACCATGTGATCACCAATCCAACCCTGAACCATGTGATCATCAATCTAACCGTGAACCAGGTGATCATCAATATAACCCTTAACGAGGTGATCATCAGGCTAACCCTGAACCAGGTGATCATCAATCCAACCCTGAACCTTGTGATCATCAATCCAACCCTGAACCATGTGATCATCAATCCAACCCTGAACAATGTGATCATCAGTCTAACCCTGAACCATGTGATCATCAATCTAACCGTGAACAAGGTGATCATCAATATAACCCTTAACCAGGTGATCATGAGTCTAACCCTGAACCATATGATCATCAATCCAACCCTGAACCATGTGATCATCAATGTAACCGTCAACCAGTTGATCATCAATATAACCCTTAACCAGGTGGTCATGAGTCTCACCCTGAACCATATGATCATCAATCCAACCCTGAACCATGTGACCATCAATGTAACCGTGAACCAGGTGATCATCTATATAACCCTTAACCAGGTGATCATGAGTCTAACCCTGAACCATATGATCATCAATCCAACCCTGAACCATGTGATCATCAATCTAACCGTGAACCAGGTGATCATCAATATAACCCTTAACCAGGTGATCATCAGTCTAATCCTGAACCATGTGATCATCAGGCAAATCCTGAACCATGTGATCATCAATGTAACCCTGAACCATGTGATCATCAATCTAACCGTGAACAAGGTGATCATCAATATAACCCTTAAACAGGTGGTCATCAGTCTAACCCTGAACCATGTGATCATCATTCAGACCCTGAACCATGTGATCATCACTCTAACCCTGAACCATGTGATCATCAATCCAACCCTGGACCATGTGGTCATCAATCTAACCGTGAACAAGGTGATCATCAATATAACCCTTAAACAGGTGATCATCAATATAACCCTTAATGAAGTGATCATCAGGCTAACCCTGAACCAGGTGATCATTTGTCTAATCCTGAACCATGTGATCATCAATCCAACCCTGAACCATGTGATCATCAATGTAACCGTCAACCAGGTGATCATCAATATAACCCTTAACCAGGTGATCATGAGTCTAACCCTGAACCATATGATCATCAATCAAACCCTGAACCATGTGATCATCAATGTAACCGTGAACCAGGTGATCATCTATATAACCCTTAACCAGGTGATCATTTGTCTAACCCTGAACCATGTGATCATCAATCTAACCGTGAACAAGGTGATCATCAATGTAACCATGAACCATGTGATCATCAATCCAACCCTGAACCATGTGATCATCAATGTAACCGTCAACCAGGTGATTATCAATATAACCCTTAACCAGGTGATCATGAGTCTAACCCTGAACCATATGATCATCAATCCAACCTGAACCATGTGATCATCAATGTAACCGTGAACCAAGTGATCATCAATATAACCCTTAACGAAGTGATCATCAGGCTAACCCTGAACCAGGTGATCATCAGTCTAATCCTGAACCATGTGATCATCAATCCACCCCTGAACCATGTGATCATCAATGTAACCGTCAACCAGGTGATCATGAGTCTAACCCTGAACCATATGATCATCAATCCAACCCTGAACCATGTGATCATCAGGCAAATCTTGAACCATGTGATCATCAATGTAACCCTGAACCATATGATCATCAATCTAACCGTGAAAAAGGTGATCATCAATATAACCCTTAAACAGGAGATCATCAGTCTAACCCTGAACCAGGTGATCATCAGTCCAATCCTGAACCATGTGATCATCAATCCAACCCTGAACCATGTGATCATCAATCTAACCGTGAACCAGGTGATCATCAATATAACCCTTAACGAGGTGATCATCAGGCTAACCCTGAACCAGGTGATCATCAATCCAACCCTGAACCATGTGATCATCAATCCAACCCTGAACCATGTGATCATCAATCCAACCCTGAACAATGTGATCATCAGTCTAACCCTGAACCATGTGATCATCAATCTAACCGTGAATAAGGTGATCATCAATATAACCCTTAAACAGGTGATCATCAGTCTAACCCTGAACCAGGTGATCATCAGTCTAATCCTGAACCATGTGATCATCAATCCAACCCTGAACCATGTGATCATCAATGTAACTGTCAATCAGGTGATCATCAATATAACCCTTAACCAGGTGATCATGAGTCTAACCCTGAACCATATGATCATCAATCCAACCCTGAACCATGTGATCATCAATGTAACCGTCAACCAGTTGATCATCAATATAACCCTTAACCAGGTGGTCATGAGTCTCACCCTGAACCATATGATCATCAATTCAACCCTGAACCATGTGACCATCAATGTAACCGTGAACCAGGTGATCATCTATATAACCCTTAACCAGGTGATCATGAGTCTAACCCTGAACCATATGATCATCAATCCAACCCTGAACCATGTGATCATCAATCTAACCGTGAACCAGGTGATCATCAATATAACCCTTAACCAGGTGATCATCAATATAACCCTTAACCAGGTGATCATCAGTCTAATCCTGAACCATGTGATCATCAGGCAAATCCTGAACCATGTGATCATCAATGTAACCCTGATCCATGTGATCATCAATCTAACCGTGAACAAGGTGATCATCAATATAACCCTTAAACAGGTGGTCATCAGTCTAACCCTGAACCATGTGATCATCATTCAGACCCTGAACCATGTGATCATCAGTCTAACCCTGAACCATGTGATCATCAATCCAACCCTGAACCATGTGATCATCAAACTAACCCTGAACAATGTGATCATCACTCTAACCCTGAACCATGTGATCATCAATCCAACCCTGGACCATGTGGTCATCAATCTAACCGTGAACAAGGTGATCATCAATATAACCCTTAAACAGGTGATCATCAATATAACCCTTAATGAAGTGATCATCAGGCTAACCCTGAACCAGGTGATCATTTGTCTAATCCTGAACCATGTGATCATCAATCCAACCCTGAACCATGTGATCATCAATGTAACCGTCAACCAGGTGATCATCAATATAACCCTTAACCAGGTGATCATGAGTCTAACCCTGAACCATATGATCATCAATCAAACCCTGAACCATGTGATCATCAATGTAACCGTGAACCAGGTGATCATCTATATAACCCTTAACCAGGTGATCATTTGTCTAACCCTGAACCATGTGATCATCAATCTAACCGTGAACAAGGTGATCATCAATGTAACCATGAACCATGTGATCATCAATCCAACCCTGAACCATGTGATCATCAATGTAACCGTCAACCAGGTGATTATCAATATAACCCTTAACCAGGTGATCATGAGTCTAACCCTGAACCATATGATCATCAATCCAACCTGAACCATGTGATCATCAATGTAACCGTCAACCAAGTGATCATCAATATAACCCTTAACGAAGTGATCATCAGGCTAACCCTGAACCAGGTGATCATCAGTCTAATCCTGAACCATGTGATCATCAATCCACCCCTGAACCATGTGATCATCAATGTAACCGTCAACCAGGTGATCATGAGTCTAACCCTGAACCATATGATCATCAATCCAACCCTGAACCATGTGATCATCAGGCAAATCTTGAACCATGTGATCATCAATGTAACCCTGAACCATATGATCATCAATCTAACCGTGAAAAAGGTGATCATCAATATAACCCTTAAACAGGAGATCATCAGTCTAACCCTGAACCAGGTGATCATCAGTCCAATCCTGAACCATGTGATCATCAATCCAACCCTGAACCATGTGATCATCAATCTAACCGTGAACCAGGTGATCATCAATATAACCCTTAACGAGGTGATCATCAGGCTAACCCTGAACCAGGTGATCATCAATCCAACCCTGAACCATGTGATCATCAATCCAACCCTGAACCATGTGATCATCAATCCAACCCTGAACAATGTGATCATCAGTCTAACCCTGAACCATGTGATCATCAATCTAACCGTGAATAAGGTGATCATCAAGATAACCCTTAAACAGGTGATCATCAGTCTAACCCTGAATCAGGTGATCATCAGTCTAATCCTGAACCATGTGATCATCAATCCAACCCTGAACCATGTGATCATCAATGTAACTGTCAATCAGGTGATCATCAATATAACCCTTAACCAGGTGATCATGAGTCTAACCCTGAACCATATGATCATCAATCCAACCCTGAACCATGTGATCATCAATGTAACCGTCAACCAGTTGATCATCAATATAACCCTTAACCAGGTGGTCATGAGTCTCACCCTGAACCATATGATCATCAATTCAACCCTGAACCATGTGACCATCAATGTAACCGTGAACCAGGTGATCATCTATATAACCCTTAACCAGGTGATCATGAGTCTAACCCTGAACCATATGATCATCAATCCAACCCTGAACCATGTGATCATCAATCTAACCGTGAACCAGGTGATCATCAATATAACCCTTAACCAGGTGATCATCAATATAACCCTTAACCAGGTGATCATCAGTCTAATCCTGAACCATGTGATCATCAGGCAAATCCTGAACCATGTGATCATCAATGTAACCCTGATCCATGTGATCATCAATCTAACCGTGAACAAGGTGATCATCAATATAACCCTTAAACAGGTGGTCATCAGTCTAACCCTGAACCATGTGATCATCATTCAGACCCTGAACCATGTGATCATCAGTCTAACCCTGAACCATGTGATCATCAATCCAACCCTGAACCATGTGATCATCAAACTAACCCTGAACAATGTGATCATCACTCTAACCCTGAACCATGTGATCATCAATCCAACCCTGGACCATGTGATCATCAATCTAACCGTGAACAAGGTGATCATCAATATAACCCTTAAACAGGTGATCATCAATATAACCCTTAACGAAGTGATCATCAGGCTAACCCTGAACCAGGTGATCATTTGTCTAATCCTGAACCATGTGATCATCAATCCAACCCTGAACCATGTGATCATCAATGTAACCGTCAACCAGGTGATCATCAATATAACCCTTAACCAGGTGATCATGAGTCTAACCCTGAACCATATGATCATCAATCCAACCCTGAACCATGTGATCATCAATGTAACCGTGAACCAGGTGATCATCTATATAACCCTTAACCAGGTGATCATGAGTCTAACCCTGAACCATATGATCATCAATCCAACCCTGAACCATGTGATCATCAATGTAACCCTGAACCAGGTGATCATTTGTCTAATCCTGAACCATGTGATCATCAATGTAACCGTCAACCATGTGATCATCAATCCAACCCTGAACCAGGTGATCATCAATGTAACCGTCAACCAGGTGATCATGAGTCTAACCCTGAACCATATGATCATCAATCCAACCCTGAACCATGTGATCATCAGGCAAATCCTGAACCATGTGATCATCACTGTAACCCTGAACCATGTGATCATCAATCTAACCGTGAACAAGGTGATCATCAATATAACCCTTAAACAGGAGATCATCAGTCTAACCCTGAACCAGGTGATCATCAATATAACCCTTAACCAGGTGATCATGAGTCTAACCCTGAACCATATGATCATCAATCTAACCCTGAACAATGTGATCATCAATGTAACCGTGAACCAGGTGATCATCTATATAACCCTTAACCAGGTGATCATGAGTCTAACCCTGAACCATATTATCATCAATCCAACCCTGAACCATTTCATCATCAATGTAACCGTCAACCAGGTGATCATGAGTCTAACCCTGAACCATATGATCATCAATCCAACCCTGAACCATGTGATCATCAATGTAACCCTGAACCAGGTGATCATTTGTCTAACCCTGAACCATGTGATCATCAATCTAACCGTGAACAAGGTGATCATCAATGTAACCATGAACCATGTGATCATCAATCCAACCCTGAACAATGTGATCATCAATGTAACCGTCAACCAGGTGATTATCAATATAACCGTCAACCAGGTGATCATGAGTCTAACCCTGAACCATATGATCATCAATCCAACCTGAACCATGTGATCATCAATGTAACCGTGAACCAGGTGATCATCTATAAAACCCTTAACCAGGTGATTCTCAGTCTGATCTTGAACCATATGATCATCAATCCAACCCTGAACCATGTGATCATCAATCTAACCGTGAACCAGGTGATCATCAATATAACCCTTAACCAGGTGATCATCAGTCTAATCCTGAACCATGTGATCATCAGGCAAATCCTGAACAATGTGATCATCATTCAGACCCTGAACCATGTGATCATCAATCTAACCCTGAACCATGTGATCATCAATCTAACCGTGAACCAGGTGATCATCAATATAACCCTTAACGACATGATCATAAGGCTAACCCTGAACCAGGTGATCATTTCTCTAATCCTGAACCATGTGATCATCAATGTAACCGTCAACCAGGTGATCATCAATATAACCCTTAACCAAGTGATCATGAGTCTAACCCTGAACCATATGATCATCAATCCAACCCTGAACCATGTGATCATCAATGTAACCGTGAACCAGGTGGTAATCTATATAACCCTTAACCAGGTGATCATGAGTCTAACCCTGAAACATATGATCATCAATCCAACCCTGAACCATTTCATCATCAATGTAACCGTCAACCAGGTGATCATGAGTCTAACCCTGAACCATATGATCATCAATCCAACCCTGAACCATGTGATCATCAATGTAACCCTGAACCAGGTGATCATTTGTCTAATCCTGAACCATGTGATCATCAATGTAACCGTCAACCAGGTGATCATCAATATGACCCTTAACCAGGTGATCATGAGTCTAACCCTGAACCATATGATCATCAATCCAACCCTGAACCATGTGATCATCAATGTAACCGTGAACCAGGTGATCATCTATATAACCCTTAACCAGGTGATCATGAGTCTAACCCTGAACCATATGATCATCAATCCAACCCTGAACCATGTGATCATCAGGCGAATCCTGAACCATGTGATAATCAATGTAACCCTGAACCATGTGATCATCAATCTAACCGTGAACAAGGTGATCATCAATCTAACCCTGAACCATGTGATCATCAATCTAACCATGAACCAGGTGAACATCAGTCTAACCCTGAACCATGTGATCATCAATCTAACCCTGAACCCTGTGATCATCAGTCTAAACCTGAACCATGTGATCATCAATCCAACCCTGGGCCATGTGATCATCAATCTAAACGTGAACAAGGTGATCATCAATATAACACTTAAACAGGTGATCATCAGTCTAACCCTGAACCAGGTGATCATCAGTCCAATCCTGAACCATGTCATCATCAATCCAACCCTGAACCATGTGATCATCAATCTAACCGTGAACCAGGTGATCATCAATATAACCCTTAACGACGTGATCATCAGGCTAACCCTGAACCAGGTGATCATTCGTCTAATCCTGAACCATGTGATCATCAATGTAACCGTCAACAAGGTGATCATCAATATAACCCTTAACCAGGTGATCATGAGTCTAACCCTGAACCATATGATCATCAATCCAACCCTGAACTATTTGATCATCAATGTAACCGTCAACCAGGTGATCATGAGTCTAACCCTGAACCATATGATCATCAATCCAACCCTGAACCATGTGATCATCAGGCGAATCCTGAACCATGTGATCATCAATGTAACCTTGAACCATGTGATCATCAATCTAACCGTGAACAAGCTGATCATCAATATAACCCTTATCAGGAGATCATCAGTCTAACCCTGAACCAGGTGATCATCAGACCTATCCTTAACCATGTCATCATCAATCCAACCCTGAACCAGGTGATCATCAATCTAACCGTGAACCAGGTGATCATCAATATAACCCTTAACGAAGTGATCATCAGGCTAACCCTGAACCAGGTGATCATCAGTCTAATCCTGAACCATGTGATCATCAATCCACCCCTGAACCATGTGATCATCAATGTAACCGTCAACCAGGTGATCATGAGTCTAACCCTGAACCATATGATCATCAATCTAACCCTGAACCATGTGATCATCAGGCAAACCTTGAACCATGTGATCATCAATGTAACCCTGAACCATGTGATCATCAATCTAACCGTGAACAAGGTGATCATCAATATAACCCTTAAACAGGAGATCATCAGTCTAACCCTGAACCAGGTGATCATCAGTCCAATCCTGAACCATGTGATCATCAATCCAACCCTGAACCATGTGATCATCAATCTAACCGTGAACCAGGTGATCATCAATATAACCCTTAACGAGGTGATCATCAGGCTAACCCTGAACCAGGTGATCATCAATCCAACCCTGAACCATGTGATCATCAATCCAACCCTGAACCATGTGATCATCAATCCAACCCTGAACAATGTGATCATCAGTCTAACCCTGAACCATGTGATCATCAATCTAACCGTGAACAAGGTGATCATCAATATAACCCTTAAACAGGTGATCATCAGTCTAACCCTGAACCAGGTGATCATCAGTCTAATCCTGAACCATGTGATCATCAATCCAACCCTGAACCATGTGATCATCAATGTAACCGTGACCCAGGTGATCATCTATATAACCCTTAACCAGGTGATCATGAGTCTAAACCTGAACCATATGATCATCAATCCAACCCTGAACCATTTGATCATCAATGTAACCGTGAACCAGGTGATCATCAATATAACCCTTAACGAAGTGATCATCAGGCTAACCCTGAACCAGGTGATCATCAGTCTAATCCTGAACCATGTGATCATCAATCCACCCCTGAACCATGTGATCATCAATGTAACCGTCAACCAGGTGATCATGAGTCTAACCCTGAACCATATGATCATCAATCCAACCCTGAACCATGTGATCATCAGGCAAATCTTGAACCATGTGATCATCAATGTAACCCTGAACCATGTGATCATCAATCTAACCGTGAACAAGGTGATCATCAATATAACCCTTAAACAGGAGATCATCAGTCTAACCCTGAACCAGGTGATCATCAGTCCAATCCTGAACCATGTGATCATCAATCCAACCCTGAACCATGTGATCATCAATCTAACCGTGAACCAGGTGATCATCAATATAACCCTTAACGAGGTGATCATCAGGCTAACCCTGAACCAGGTGATCATCAATCCAACCCTGAACCATGTGATCATCAATCCAACCCTGAACCATGTGATCATCAATCCAACCCTGAACAATGTGATCATCAGTCTAACCCTGAACCATGTGATCATCAATCTAACCGTGAACAAGGTGATCATCAATATAACCCTTAAACAGGTGATCATCAGTCTAACCCTGAACCAGGTGATCATCAGTCTAATCCTGAACCATGTGATCATCAATCCAACCCTGAACCATGTGATCATCAATGTAACTGTCAATCAGGTGATCATCAATATAACCCTTAACCAGGTGATCATGAGTCTAACCCTGAACCATATGATCATCAATCCAACCCTGAACCATGTGATCATCAATGTAACCGTCAACCAGTTGATCATCAATATAACCCTTAACCAGGTGGTCATGAGTCTCACCCTGAACCATATGATCATCAATCCAACCCTGAACCATGTGACCATCAATGTAACCGTGAACCAGGTGATCATCTATATAACCCTTAACCAGGTGATCATGAGTCTAACCCTGAACCATATGATCATCAATCCAACCCTGAACCATGTGATCATCAATCTAACCGTGAACCAGGTGATCATCAATATAACCCTTAACCAGGTGATCATCAGTCTAATCCTGAACCATGTGATCATCAGGCAAATCCTGAACCATGTGATCATCAATGTAACCCTGAACCATGTGATCATCAATCTAACCGTGAACAAGGTGATCATCAATATAACCTTTAAACAGGTGGTCATCAGTCTAACCCTGAA
Organism: Antennarius striatus; assembly: GCF_040054535.1. Lineage (NCBI taxonomy): Eukaryota > Metazoa > Chordata > Actinopteri > Lophiiformes > Antennariidae > Antennarius > Antennarius striatus. The sequence continues at coordinate 74,191 of NC_090778.1, read as the reverse complement.
CCATGTGATCATCATTCAGACCCTGAACCATGTGATCATCAGTCTAACCCTGAACCATGTGATCATCAATCCAACCCTGAACCATGTGATCATCAAACTAACCCTGAACAATGTGATCATCACTCTAACCCTGAACCATGTGATCATCAATCCAACCCTGGACCATGTGATCATCAATCTAACCGTGAACAAGGTGATCATCAATATAACCCTTAAACAGGTGATCATCAATATAACCCTTAATGAAGTGATCATCAGGCTAACCCTGAACCAGGTGATCATTTGTCTAATCCTGAACCATGTGATCATCAATCCAACCCTGAACCATGTGATCATCAATGTAACCGTCAACCAGGTGATCATCAATATAACCCTTAACCAGGTGATCATGAGTCTAACCCTGAACCATATGATCATCAATCCAACCCTGAACCATGTGATCATCAATGTAACCGTGAACCAGGTGATCATCTATATAACCCTTAACCAGGTGATCATTTGTCTAACCCTGAACCATGTGATCATCAATCTAACCGTGAACAAGGTGATCATCAATGTAACCATGAACCATGTGATCATCAATCCAACCCTGAACCATGTGATCATCAATGTAACCGTCAACCAGGTGATTATCAATATAACCCTTAACCAAGTGATCATGAGTCTAACCCTGAACCATATGATCATCAATCCAACCTGAACCATGTGATCATCAATGTAACCGTGAACCAAGTGATCATCAATATAATCCTTAACGAAGTGATCATCAGGCTAACCCTGAACCAGGTGATCATCAGTCTAATCCTGAACCATGTGATCATCAATCCACCCCTGAACCATGTGATCATCAATGTAACCGTCAACCAGGTGATCATGAGTCTAACCCTGAACCATATGATCATCAATCCAACCCTGAACCATGTGATCATCAGGCAAATCTTGAACCATGTGATCATCAATGTAACCCTGAACCATGTGATCATCAATCTAACCGTGAAAAAGGTGATCATCAATATAACCCTTAAACAGGAGATCATCAGTCTAACCCTGAACCAGGTGATCATCAGTCCAATCCTGAACCATGTGATCATCAATCCAACCCTGAACCATGTGATCATCAATCTAACCGTGAACCAGGTGATCATCAATATAACCCTTAACGAGGTGATCATCAGGCTAACCCTGAACCAGGTGATCATCAATCCAACCCTGAACCATGTGATCATCAATCCAACCCTGAACCATGTGATCATCAATCCAACCCTGAACAATGTGATCATCAGTCTAACCCTGAACCATGTGATCATCAATCTAACCGTGAACAAGGTGATCATCAATATAACCCTTAAACAGGTGATCATCAGTCTAACCCTGAACCAGGTGATCATCAGTCTAATCCTGAACCATGTGATCATCAATCCAACCCTGAACCATGTGATCATCAATGTAACTGTCAATCAGGTGATCATCAATATAACCCTTAACCAGGTGATCATGAGTCTAACCCTGAACCATATGATCATCAATCCAACCCTGAACCATGTGATCATCAATGTAACCGTCAACCAGTTGATCATCAATATAACCCTTAACCAGGTGGTCATGAGTCTCACCCTGAACCATATGATCATCAATTCAACCCTGAACCATGTGACCATCAATGTAACCGTGAACCAGGTGATCATCTATATAACCCTTAACCAGGTGATCATGAGTCTAACCCTGAACCATATGATCATCAATCCAACCCTGAACCATGTGATCATCAATCTAACCGTGAACCAGGTGATCATCAATATAACCCTTAACCAGGTGATCATCAGTCTAATCCTGAACCATGTGATCATCAGGCAAATCCTGAACCATGTGATCATCAATGTAACCCTGAACCATGTGATCATCAATCTAACCGTGAACAAGGTGATCATCAATATAACCCTTAAACAGGTGGTCATCAGTCTAACCCTGAACCATGTGATCATCATTCAGACCCTGAACCATGTGATCATCAGTCTAACCCTGAACCATGTGATCATCAATCCAACCCTGAACCATGTGATCATCAAACTAACCCTGAACAATGTGATCATCACTCTAACCCTGAACCATGTGATCATCAATCCAACCCTGGACCATGTGACCATCAATGTAACCGTGAACCAGGTGATCATCTATATAACCCTTAACCAGGTGATCATGAGTCTAACCCTGAACCATATGATCATCAATCCAACCCTGAACCATGTGATCATCAATCTAACCGTGAACCAGGTGATAATCAATATAACCCTTAACCAGGTGATCATCAGTCTAATCCTGAACCATGTGATCATCAGGCAAATCCTGAACCATGTGATCATCAATGTAACCCTGAACCATGTGATCATCAATCTAACCGTGAACAAGGTGATCATCAATATAACCCTTAAACAGGTGATCATCAATATAACCCTTAACGAAGTGATCATCAGGCTAACCCTGAACCAGGTGATCATTTGTCTAATCCTGATCCATGTGATCATCAATCCAACCCTGAACCATGTGATCATCAATGTAACCGTCAACCAGGTGATCATCAATATAACCCTTAACCAGGTGATCATGAGTCTAACCCTGAACCATATGATCATCAATCCAACCCTGAACCATGTGATCATCAATGTAACCGTGAACCAGGTGATCATCTATATAACCCTTAACCAGGTGATCATGAGTCTAACCCTGAACCATATGATCATCAATCCAACCCTGAACCATTTGATCATCAGGCTAACCCTGAACCAGGTGATCATCAGTCTAATCCTGAACCATGTGATCATCAATCCAACCCTGAACCATGTGATCATCAATCCAACCCTGAACCAGGTGATCATCAATGTAACCGTCAACCAGGTGATCATGAGTCTAACCCTGAACCATATGATCATCAATCCAACCCTGAACCATGTGATCATCAGGCAAATCCTGAACCATGTGATCATCACTGTAACCCTGAACCATGTGATCATCAATCTAACCGTGAACAAGGTGATCATCAATATAACCCTTAAACAGGAGATCATCAGTCTAACCCTGAACCAGGTGATCATCAATATAACCCTTAACCAGGTGATCATGGGTCTAACCCTGAACCATATGATCATCAATCTAACCCTGAACAATGTGATCATCAATGTAACCGTGAACCAGGTGATCATCTATATAACCCTTAACCAGGTGATCATGAGTCTAACCCTAAACCATATTATCATCAATCCAACCCTGAACCATTTCATCATCAATGTAACCGTCAACCAGGTGATCATGAGTCTAACCCTGAACCATATGATCATCAATCCAACCCTGAACCATGTGGTCATCAATGTAACCCTGAACCAGGTGATCATTTGTCTAACCCTGAACCATGTGATCGTCAATCTAACCGTGAACAAGGTGATCATCAATGTAACCATGAACCATGTGATCATCAATCCAACCCTGAACAATGTGATCATCAATGTAACCGTCAACCAGGTGATTATCAATATAACCGTCAACCAGGTGATCATGAGTCTAACCCTGAACCATATGATCATCAATCCAACCTGAACCATGTGATCATCAATGTAACCGTGAACCAGGTGATCATCTATATAACCCTTAACCAGGTGATTCTCAGTCTAATCTTGAACCATAAGATCATCAATCCAACCCTGAACCATGTGATCATCAATCTAACCGTGAACCAGGTGATCATCAATATAACCCTTAACCAGGTGATCATGAGTCTAATCCTGAACCATGTGATCATCAGGCAAATCCTGAACAATGTGATCATCATTCAGACCCTGAACCATGTGATCATCAATCTAACCCTGAACCATGTGATCATCAATCTAACCGTGAACCAGGTGATCATCAATATAACCCTTAACGACGTGATCATAAGGCTAACCCTGAACCAGGTGATCATTTCTCTAATCCTGAACCATGTGATCATCAATGTAACCGTCAACCAGGTGATCATCAATATAACCCTTAACCAAGTGATCATGAGTCTAACCCTGAACCATATGATCATCAATCCAACCCTGAACCATGTGATCATCAATGTAACCGTGAACCAGGTGGTAATCTATATAACCCTTAACCAGGTGATCATGAGTCTAACCCTGAACCATATGATCATCAATCCAACCCTGAACCATTTCATCATCAATGTAACCGTCAACCAGGTGATCATGAGTCTAACCCTGAACCATATGATCATCAATCCAACCCTGAACCATGTGATCATCGATGTAACCCTGAACCAGGTGATCATTTGTCTAATCCTGAACCATGTGATCATCAATGTAACCGTCAACCAGGTGATCATCAATATGACCCTTAACCAGGTGATCATGAGTCTAACCCTGAACCATATGATCATCAATCCAACCCTGAACCATGTGATCATCAATGTAACCGTGAACCAGGTGATCATCTATATAACCCTTAACCAGGTGATCATGAGTCTAACCCTGAACCATATGATCATCAATCCAACCCTGAACCATGTGATCATCAGGCGAATCCTGAACCATGTGATCATCAATGTAACCCTGAACCATGTGATCATCAATCTAACCGTGAACAAGGTGATCATCAATCTAACCCTGAACCATGTGATCATCAATCTAACCATGAACCAGGTGAACATCAGTCTAACCCTGAACCATGTGATCATCAATCTAACCCTGAACCCTGTGATCATCAGTCTAAACCTGAACCATGTGATCATCAATCCAACCCTGGGCCATGTGATCATCAATCTAAACGTGAACAAGGTGATCATCAATATAACACTTAAACAGGTGATCATCAGTCTAACCCTGAACCAGGTGATCATCAGTCCAATCCTGAACCATGTCATCATCAATCCAACCCTGAACCATGTGATCATCAATCTAACCGTGAACCAGGTGATCATCAATATAACCCTTAACGACGTGATCATCAGGCTAACCCTGAACCAGGTGATCATTCGTCTAATCCTGAACCATGTGATCATCAATGTAACCGTCAACAAGGTGATCATCAATATAACCCTTAACCAGGTGATCATCAATCTAACCGTGAACAAGGTGATCATCAATCTAACCCTGAACCATGTGATCATCAATCTAACCATGAACCAGGTGAACATCAGTCTAACCCTGAACCATGTGATCATCAATCTAACCCTGACCATGTGATCATCAATGTAACCGTGAACCAGGTGATCATGAGTCTAACCCTGAACCATATGATCATCAATCCAACCCTGAACCATGTGATCATCGATGTAACCCTGAACCAGGTGATCATTTGTCTAATCCTGAACCATGTGATCATCAATGTAACCGTCAACCAGGTGATCATCAATATGACCCTTAACCAGGTGATCATGAGTCTAACCCTGAACCATATGATCATCAATCCAACCCTGAACCATGTGATCATCAATGTAACCGTGAACCAGGTGATCATCTATATAACCCTTAACCAGGTGATCATGAGTCTAACCCTGAACCATATGATCATCAAACCAACCCTGAACTATTTGATCATCAATGTAACCGTCAACCAGGTGATCATGAGTCTAACCCTGAACCATATGATCATCAATCCAACCCTGAACCATGTGATCATCAGGCGAATCCTGAACCATGTGATCATCAATGTAACCCTGAACCATGTGATCATCAATCTAACCGTGAACAAGGTGATCATCAATCTAACCCTGAACCATGTGATCATCAATCTAACCATGAACCAGGTGAACATCAGTCTAACCCTGAACCATGTGATCATCAATCTAACCCTGAACCCTGTGATCATCAATCCAACCCTGGGCCATGTGATCATCAATCTAAACGTGAACAAGGTGATCATCAATATAACCCTTAAACAGGTGATCATCAGTCTAACCCTGAACCAGGTGATCATCAGTCCAATCCTGAACCATGTCATCATCAATCCAACCCTGAACCATGTGATCATCAATCTAAACGTGAACCAGGTGATCATCAATATAACCCTTAACGACGTGATCATCAGGGTAACCCTGAACCAGGTGATCATTCGTCTAATCCTGAACCATGTGATCATCAATGTAACCGTCAACCAGGTGATCATCAATATAACCCTTAACCAGGTGATCATGAGTCTAACCCTGAACCATATGATCATCAATCCAACCCTGAACCATGTGATCATCAATGTAACCGTGAACCAGGTGATCATCTATATAACCCTTAACCAGGTGATCATGAGTCTAACCCTGAACCATATGATCATCAATCCAACCCTGAACCATTTCATCATCAATGTAACCGTCAACCAGGTGATCATGAGTCTAACCCTGAACCATATGATCATCAATCCAACCCTGAACCATGTGATCATCAATGTAACCCTGAACCAGGTGATCATTTGTCTAATCCTGAACCATGTGATCATCAATGTAACCGTCAACCAGGTGATCAACAATATAACCCTTAACCAGGTGATCATGAGTCTAACCCTGAACCATATGATCATCAATCCAACCCTGAACCATGTGATCATCAATGTAACCGTGAACCAGGTGATCATCTATATAACCCTTAACCAGGTGATCATGAGTCTAACCCTGAACCATATGATCATCAATCCAACCCTGAACCATTTGATCATCAATGTAACCGTGAACCAGGTGATCATGAGTCTAACCCTGAACCATATGATCATCAATCCAACCCTGAACCATGTGATCATCAGGCGAATCCTGAACCATGTGAACATCAATGTAACCTTGAACCATGTGATCATCAATCTAACCGTGAACAAGCTGATCATCAATATAACCCTTAAACAGGAGATCATCAGTCTAAACCTGAACCAGGTGATCATCAGACCTATCCTTAACCATGTCATCATCAATCCAACCCTGAACCAGGTGATCATCAATCTAACCGTGAACCAGGTGATCATCAATATAACCTTTAACGAAGTGATCATCAGGCTAACCCTGAACCAGGTGATCATCAGTCTAATCCTGAACCATGTGATCATCAATCCACCCCTGAACCATGTGATCATCAATGTAACCGTCAACCAGGTGATCATGAGTCTAACCCTGAACCATATGATCATCAATCCAACCCTGAACCATGTGATCATCAGGCAAATCTTGAACCATGTGATCATCAATGTAACCCTGAACCATGTGATCATCAATCTAACCGTGAACAAGGTGATCATCAATATAACCCTTAAACAGGAGATCATCAGTCTAACCCTGAACCAGGTGATCATCAGTCCAATCCTGAACCATGTGATCATCAATCCAACCCTGAACCATGTGATCATCAATCTAACCGTGAACCAGGTGATCATCAATATAACCCTTAACGAGGTGATCATCAGGCTAACCCTGAACCAGGTGATCATCAATCCAACCCTGAACCATGTGATCATCAATCCAACCCTGAACCATGTGATCATCAATCCAACCCTGAACAATGTGATCATCAGTCTAACCCTGAACCATGTGATCATCAATGTAACCGTCAACCAGGTGATCATGAGTCTAACCCTGAACCATATGATCATCAATCCAACCCTGAACCATGTCATCATTAGGCAAATCCTGAACCATGTGATCATCACTGTAACCCTGAACCATGTGATCATCAATCTAACCGTGAACAAGGTGATCATCAATATAACCCTTAAACAGGAGATCATCAGTCTAACCCTGAACCAGGTGATCATCAATATAACCCTTAACCAGGTGATCATGAGTCTAACCCTGAACCATATGATCATCAATCCAACCCTGAACCATTTCATCATCAATGTAACCGTCAACCAGGTGATCATGAGTCTAACCCTGAACCATATGATCATCAATCCAACCCTGAACCATGTGATCATCAATGTAACCCTGAACCAGGTGATCATTTGTCTAACCCTGAACCATGTGATCATCAATCTAACCGTGAACAAGGTGATCATCAATATAACCCTTAAACAGGAGATCCTCAGTCTAACCCTGAACCAGGTGATCATCAGTCCAATCCTGAACCATGTGATCATCAATCCAACCCTGAACCATGTGATCATCAATCTAACCGTGAACCAGGTGATCATCAATATAACCCTTAACGAGGTGATCATCAGGCTAACCCTGAACCAGGTGATCATCAGTCTAACCCTGAACCATATGATCATCAATCCAACCCTGAACCATGTGATCATCAATCTAACCGTGAACCAGGTGATCATCAATATAACCCTTAACCAGGTGATCATCAGTCTAATCCTGAACCATGTGATCATCAGGCAAATCCTGAACCATGTGATCATCAATGTAACCCTGAACCATGTGATCATCAATCTAACCGTGAACAAGGTGATCATCAATATAACCCTTAAACAGGTGGTCATCAGTCTAACCCTGAACCATGTGATCATCATTCAGACCCTGAACCATGTGATCATCAGTCTAACCCTGAACCATGTGATCATCAATCCAACCCTGAACCATGTGATCATCAAACTAACCCTGAACAATGTGATCATCACTCTAACCCTGAACCATGTGATCATCAATCCAACCCTGGACCATGTGACCATCAATGTAACCGTGAACCAGGTGATCATCTATATAACCCTTAACCAGGTGATCATGAGTCTAACCCTGAACCATATGATCATCAATCCAACCCTGAACCATGTGATCATCAATCTAACCGTGAACCAGGTGATCATCAATATAACCCTTAACCAGGTGATCATCAGTCTAATCCTGAACCATGTGATCATCAGGCAAATCCTGAACCATGTGATCATCAATGTAACCCTGAACCATGTGATCATCAATCTAACCGTGAACAAGGTGATCATCAATATAACCCTTAAACAGGTGATCATCAATATAACCCTTAACGAAGTGATCATCAGGCTAACCCTGAACCAGGTGATCATTTGTCTAATCCTGAACCATGTGATCATCAATCCAACCCTGAACCATGTGATCATCAATGTAACCGTCAACCAGGTGATCATCAATATAACCCTTAACCAGGTGATCATGAGTCTAACCCTGAACCATATGATCATCAATCCAAAGCCTGAACCATGTGATCATCAGGCGAATCCTGAACCATGTGATCATCAATGTAACCCTGAACCATGTGATCATCAATCTAACCGTGAACAAGGTGATCATCAATCTAACCCTGAACCATGTGATCATCAATCTAACCATGAACCAGGTGAACATCAGTCTAACCCTGAACCATGTGATCATCAATCTAACCCTGAACCCTGTGATCATCAGTCTAACCCTGAACCATGTGATCATCAATCCAACCCTGGGCCATGTGATCATCAATCTAAACGTGAACAAGGTGATCATCAATATAACCCTTAAACAGGTGATCATCAGTCTAACCCTGAACCAGGTGATCATCAGTCTAATCCTGAACCATGTGATCATCAATCCACCCCTGAACCATGTGATCATCAATGTAACCGTCAACCAGGTGATCATGAGTCTAACCCTGAACCATATGATCATCAATCCAACCCTGAACCATGTGATCATCAGGCAAATCTTGAACCATGTGATCATCAATGTAACCCTGAACCATGTGATCATCAATCTAACCGTGAACAAGGTGATCATCAATCTAACCCTGAACCATGTGATCATCAATCTAACCATGAACCAGGTGAACATCAGTCTAACCCTGAACCATGTGATCATCAATCTAACCCTGAACCCTGTGATCATCAGTCTAACCCTGAACCATGTGATCATCAATCCAACCCTGGGCCATGTGATCATCAATCTAAACGTGAACAAGGTGATCATCAATATAACCCTTAAACAGGTGATCATCAGTCTAACCCTGAACCAGGTGATCATCAGTCTAATCCTGAACCATGTGATCATCAATCCACCCCTGAACCATGTGATCATCTATATAACCCTTAACCAGGTGATCATGAGTCTAACCCTGAACCATATGATCATCAATCCAACCCTGAACTATTTGATCATCAATGTAACCGTCAACCAGGTGATCATGAGTCTAACCCTGAACCATATGATCATCAATCCAACCCTGAACCATGTGATCATCAGGCGAATCCTGAACCATGTGATCATCAATGTAACCCTGAACCATGTGATCATCAATCTAACCGTGAACAAGGTGATCATCAATCTAACCCTGAACCATGTGATCATCAATCTAACCATGAACCAGGTGAACATCAGTCTAACCCTGAACCATGTGATCATCAATCTAACCCTGAACCCTGTGATCATCAGTCTAACCCTGAACCATGTGATCATCAATCCAACCCTGGGCCATGTGATCATCAATCTAAACGTGAACAAGGTGATCATCAATATAACCCTTAAACAGGTGATCATCAGTCTAACCCTGAACCAGGTGATCATCAGTCTAATCCTGAACCATGTGATCATCAATCCACCCCTGAACCATGTGATCATCAATGTAACCGTCAACCAGGTGATCATGAGTCTAACCCTGAACCATATGATCATCAATCCAACCCTGAACCATGTGATCATCAGGCAAATCTTGAACCATGTGATCATCAATGTAACCCTGAACCATGTGATCATCAATCTAACCGTGAACAAGGTGATCATCAATATAACCCTTAAACAGGAGATCATCAGTCTAACCCTGAACCAGGTGATCATCAGTCCAATCCTGAACCATGTGATCATCAATCCAACCCTGAACCATGTGATCATCAATCTAACCGTGAACCAGGTGATCATCAATATAACCCTTAACGAGGTGATCATCAGGCTAACCCTGAACCAGGTGATCATCAATCCAACCCTGAACCATGTGATCATCAATCCAACCCTGAACCATGTGATCATCAATCCAACCCTGAACAATGTGATCATCAGTCTAACCCTGAACCATGTGATCATCAATCTAACCGTGAACAAGGTGATCATCAATATAACCCTTAAACAGGTGATCATCAGTCTAACCCTGAACCAGGTGATCATCAGTCTAATCCTGAACCATGTGATCATCAATCCAACCCTGAACCATGTGATCATCAATGTAACTGTCAATCAGGTGATCATCAATATAACCCTTAACCAGGTGATCATGAGTCTAACCCTGAACCATATGATCATCAATCCAACCCTGAACCATGTGATCATCAATGTAACCGTCAACCAGTTGATAATCAATATAACCCTCAACCAGGTGGTCATGAGTCTCACCCTGAACCATATGATCATCAATCCAACCCTGAACCATGTGACCATCAATGTAACCGTGAACCAGGTGATCATCTATATAACTCTTAACCAGGTGATCATGAGTCTAACCCTGAACCATATGATCATCAATCCAACCCTGAACCATGTGATCATCAATCTAACCGTGAACCAGGTGATCATCAATATAACCCTTAACCAGGTGATCATCAGGCAAATCCTGAACCATGTGATCATCAATGTAACCCTGAACCATGTGATCATCAATCTAACCGTGAACAAGGTGATCATCAATATAACCCTTAAACAGGTGGTCATCAGTCTAACCCTGAACCATGTGATCATCATTCAGACCCTGAACCATGTGATCATCAATCCAACCCTGAACCATGTGATCATCAAACTAACCCTGAACAATGTGATCATCACTCTAACCCTGAACCATGTGATCATCAATCCAACCCTGGACCATGTGATCATCAATCTAACCGTGAACAAGGTGATCATCAATATAACCCTTAACGAAGTGATCATCAGGCTAACCCTGAACCAGGTGATCATTTGTCTAATCCTGAACCATGTGATCATCAATCCAACCCTGAACCATGTGATCATCAATGTAACCGTCAACCAGGTGATCATCAATATAACCCTTAACCAGGTGATCATGAGTCTAACCCTGAACCATATGATCATCAATCCAACCCTGAACCATGTGATCATCAATGTAACCGTGACCCAGGTGATCATCTATATAACCCTTAACCAGGTGATCATGAGTCTAACCCTGAACCATATGATCATCAATCCAACCCTGAACCATTTGATCATCAATGTAACCGTGAACCAGGTGATCATCAATATAACCCTTAACGAAGTGATCATCAGGCTAACCCTGAACCAGGTGATCATCAGTCTAATCCTGAACCATGTGATCATCAATCCAACCCTGAACCATGTGATCATCAATCCAACCCTGAACCATGTGATCATCAATCCAACCCTGAACCATGTGATCATCAATGTAACCGTCAACCAGGTGATCATGAGTCTAACCCTGAACCATATGATCATCAATCCAACCCTGAACCATGTCATCATTAGGCAAATCCTGAACCATGTGATCATCACTGTAACCCTGAACCATGTGATCATCAATCTAACCGTGAACAAGGTGATCATCAATATAACCCTTAAACAGGAGATCATCAGTCTAACCCTGAACCAGGTGATCATCAATATAACCCTTAACCAGGTGATCATGAGTCTAACCCTGAACCATATGATCATCAATCCAACCCTGAACCATTTCATCATCAATGTAACCGTCAACCAGGTGATCATGAGTCTAACCCTGAACCATATGATCATCAATCCAACCCTGAACCATGTGATCATCAATGTAACCCTGAACCAGGTGATCATTTGTCTAACCCTGAACCATGTGATCATCAATCTAACCGTGAACAAGGTGATCATCAATATAACCCTTAAACAGGAGATCCTCAGTCTAACCCTGAACCAGGTGATCATCAGTCCAATCCTGAACCATGTGATCATCAATCCAACCCTGAACCATGTGATCATCAATCTAACCGTGAACCAGGTGATCATCAATATAACCCTTAACGAGGTGATCATCAGGCTAACCCTGAACCAGGTGATCATCAGTCTAACCCTGAACCATATGATCATCAATCCAACCCTGAACCATGTGATCATCAATCTAACCGTGAACCAGGTGATCATCAATATAACCCTTAACCAGGTGATCATCAGTCTAATCCTGAACCATGTGATCATCAGGCAAATCCTGAACCATGTGATCATCAATGTAACCCTGAACCATGTGATCATCAATCTAACCGTGAACAAGGTGATCATCAATATAACCCTTAAACAGGTGGTCATCAGTCTAACCCTGAACCATGTGATCATCATTCAGACCCTGAACCATGTGATCATCAGTCTAACCCTGAACCATGTGATCATCAATCCAACCCTGAACCATGTGATCATCAAACTAACCCTGAACAATGTGATCATCACTCTAACCCTGAACCATGTGATCATCAATCCAACCCTGGACCATGTGACCATCAATGTAACCGTGAACCAGGTGATCATCTATATAACCCTTAACCAGGTGATCATGAGTCTAACCCTGAACCATATGATCATCAATCCAACCCTGAACCATGTGATCATCAATCTAACCGTGAACCAGGTGATCATCAATATAACCCTTAACCAGGTGATCATCAGTCTAATCCTGAACCATGTGATCATCAGGCAAATCCTGAACCATGTGATCATCAATGTAACCCTGAACCATGTGATCATCAATCTAACCGTGAACAAGGTGATCATCAATATAACCCTTAAACAGGTGATCATCAATATAACCCTTAACGAAGTGATCATCAGGCTAACCCTGAACCAGGTGATCATTTGTCTAATCCTGAACCATGTGATCATCAATCCAACCCTGAACCATGTGATCATCAATGTAACCGTCAACCAGGTGATCATCAATATAACCCTTAACCAGGTGATCATGAGTCTAACCCTGAACCATATGATCATCAATCCAAAGCCTGAACCATGTGATCATCAATGTAACCGTGAACCAGGTGATCATCTATATAACCCTTAACCAGGTGATCATGAGTCTAACCCTGAACCATATGATCATCAATCCAAACCTGAACCATTTGATCATCAGGCTAACCCTGAACCAGGTGATCATCAGTCTAATCCTGAACCATGTGATCATCAATCCAACCCTGAACCATGTGATCATCAATCCAACCCTGAACCAGGTGATCATCAATATAAACGTCAACCAGGTGATCATGAGTCTAACCCTGAACCATATGATCATCAATCCAACCCTGAACCATGTGATCATCAGGCAAATCCTGAACCATGTGATCATCACTGTAACCCTGAACCATGTGATCATCAATCTAACCGTGAACAAGGTGATCATCAATATAACCCTTAAACAGGAGATCATCAGTCTAACCCTGAACCAGGTGATCATCAATATAACCCTTAACCAGGTGATCATGAGTCTAACCCTGAACCATATGATCATCAATCTAACCCTGAACAATGTGATCATCAATGTAACCGTGAACCAGGTGATCATCTATATAACCCTTAACCAGGTGATCATGAGTCTAACCCTAAACCATATTATCATCAATCCAACCCTGAACCATTTCATCATCAATGTAACCGTCAACCAGGTGATCATGAGTCTAACCCTGAACCATATGATCATCAATCCAACCCTGAACCATGTGATCATCAATGTAACCCTGAACCAGGTGATCATTTGTCTAACCCTGAACCATGTGATCATCAATCTAACCGTGAACAAGGTGATCATCAATGTAACCATGAACCATGTGATCATCAATCAAACCCTGAACAATGTGATCATCAATGTAACCGTCAACCAGGTGATTATCAATATAACCGTCAACCAGGTGATCATGAGTCTAACCCTGAACCATATGATCATCAATCCAACCTGAACCATGTGATCATCAATGTAACCGTGAACCAGGTGATCATCTATATAACCCTTAACCAGGTGATTCTCAGTCTAATCTTGAACCATATGATCATCGATCCAACCCTGAACCATGTGATCATCAATTTAATCGTGAACCAGGTGATCATCAATATAACCCTTAACCAGGTGATCATCAGTCTAATCCTGAACCATGTGATCATCAGGCAAATCCTGAACAATGTGATCATCATTCAGACCCTGAACCATGTGATCATCAATCTAACCCTGAACCATGTGATCATCAATCTAACCGTGAACCATGTGATCATCAATGTAACCGTCAACAAGGTGATCATCAATATAACCCTTAACCAGGTGATCATGAGTCTAACCCTGAACCATATGATCATCAATCCAACCCTGAACCATGTGATCATCAATGTAACCGTGAACCAGGTGATCATGAGTCTAACCCTGAACCATATGATCATCAATCCAACCCTGAACCATGTGATCATCAATGTAACCGTGAACCAGGTGGTAATCTATATAACCCTTAACCAGGTGATCATGAGTCTAACCCTGATCCATATGATCATCAATCCAACCCTGAACCATTTCATCATCAATGTAACCGTCAACCAGGTGATCATGAGTCTAACCCTGAACCATATGATCATCAATCCAACCCTGAACCATGTGATCATCAATGTAACCCTGAACCAGGTGATCATTTGTCTAATCCTGAACCATGTGATCATCAATGTAACCGTCAACCAGGTGATCATCAATATGACCCTTAACCAGGTGATCATGAGTCTAACCCTGAACCATATGATCATCAATCCAACCCTGAACCATGTGATCATCAATGTAACCGTGAACCAGGTGATCATCTATATAACCCTTAACCAGGTGATCATGAGTCTAACCCTGAACCATATGATCATCAATCCAACCCTGAACCATGTGATCATCAGGCGAATCCTGAACCATGTGATCATCAATGTAACCCTGAACCATGTGATCATCAATCTAACCGTGAACAAGGTGATCATCAATCTAACCCTGAACCATGTGATCATCAATCTAACCATGAACCAGGTGAACATCAGTCTAACCCTGAACCATGTGATCATCAATCTAACCCTGAACCCTGTGATCATCAGTCTAAACCTGAACCATGTGATCATCAATCCAACCCTGGGCCATGTGATCATCAATCTAAACGTGAACAAGGTGATCATCAATATAACACTTAAACAGGTGATCATCAGTCTAACCCTGAACCAGGTGATCATCAGTCCAATCCTGAACCATGTCATCATCAATCCAACCCTGAACCATGTGATCATCAATCTAACCGTGAACCAGGTGATCATCAATATAACCCTTAACGACGTGATCATCAGGCTAACCCTGAACCAGGTGATCATTCGTCTAATCCTGAACCATGTGATCATCAATGTAACCGTCAACAAGGTGATCATCAATATAACCCTTAACCAGGTGATCATGAGTCTAACCCTGAACCATATGATCATCAATCCAACCCTGAACCATGTGATCATCAATGTAACCGTGAACCAGGTGATCATGAGTCTAACCCTGAACCATATGATCATCAATCCAACCCTGAACCATGTGATCATCGATGTGACCCTGAACCAGGTGATCATTTGTCTAATCCTGAACCATGTGATCATCAATGTAACCGTCAACCAGGTGATCATCAATATGACCCTTAACCAGGTGATCATGAGTCTAACCCTGAACCATATGATCATCAATCCAACCCTGAACCATGTGATCATCAATGTAACCGTGAACCAGGTGATCATCTATATAACCCTTAACCAGGTGATCATGAGTCTAACCCTGAACCATATGATCATCAATCCAACCCTGAACTATTTGATCATCAATGTAACCGTCAACCAGGTGATCATGAGTCTAACCCTGAACCATATGATCATCAATCCAACCCTGAACCATGTGATCATCAGGCGAATCCTGAACCATGTGATCATCAATGTAACCCTGAACCATGTGATCATCAATCTAACCGTGAACAAGGTGATCATCAATCTAACCCTGAACCATGTGATCATCAATCTAACCATGAACCAGGTGAACATCAGTCTAACCCTGAACCATGTGATCATCAATCTAACCCTGAACCCTGTGATCATCAGTCTAACCCTGAACCATGTGATCATCAATCCAACCCTGGGCCATGTGATCATCAATCTAAACGTGAACAAGGTGATCATCAATATAACCCTTAAACAGGTGATCATCAGTCTAACCCTGAACCAGGTGATCATCAGTCCAATCCTGAACCATGTCATCATCAATCCAACCCTGAACCATGTGATCATCAATCTAACCGTGAACCAGGTGATCATCAATATAACCCTTAACGACGTGATCATCAGGGTAACCCTGAACCAGGTGATCATTCGTCTAATCCTGAACCATGTGATCATCAATGTAACCGTCAACCAGGTGATCATCAATATAACCCTTAACCAGGTGATCATGAGTCTAACCCTGAACCATATGATCATCAATCCAACCCTGAACCATGTGATCATCAATGTAACCGTGAACCAGGTGATCATCTATATAACCCTTAACCAGGTGATCATGAGTCTAACCCTGAACCATATGATCATCAATCCAACCCTGAACCATTTGATCATCAATGTAACCGTGAACCAGGTGATCATGAGTCTAACCCTGAACCATATGATCATCAATCCAACCCTGAACCATGTGATCATCAGGCGAATCCTGAACCATGTGAACATCAATGTAACCTTGAACCATGTGATCATCAATCTAACCGTGAACAAGCTGATCATCAATATAACCCTTAAACAGGAGATCATCAGTCTAAACCTGAACCAGGTGATCATCAGACCTATCCTTAACCATGTCATCATCAATCCAACCCTGAACCAGGTGATCATCAATCTAACCGTGAACCAGGTGATCATCAATATAACCCTTAACGAAGTGATCATCAGGCTAACCCTGAACCAGGTGATCATCAGTCTAATCCTGAACCATGTGATCATCAATCCACCCCTGAACCATGTGATCATCAATGTAACCGTCAACCAGGTGATCATGAGTCTAACCCTGAACCATATGATCATCAATCCAACCCTGAACCATGTGATCATCAGGCAAATCTTGAACCATGTGATCATCAATGTAACCCTGAACCATGTGATCATCAATCTAACCGTGAACAAGGTGATCATCAATATAACCCTTAAACAGGAGATCTTCAGTCTAACCCTGAACCAGGTGATCATCAGTCAAATCCTGAACCATGTGATCATCAATCCAACCCTGAACCATGTGATCATCAATCTAACCGTGAACCAGGTGATCATCAATATAACCCTTAACGAGGTGATCATCAGGCTAACCCTGAACCAGGTGATCATCAATCCAACCCTGAACCATGTGATCATCAATCCAACCCTGAACCATGTGATCATCAATCCAACCCTGAACAATGTGATCATCAGTCTAACCCTGAACCATGTGATCATCAATCTAACCGTGAACAAGGTGATCATCAATATAACCCTTAAACAGGTGATCATCAGTCTAACCCTGAACCAGGTGATCATCAGTCTAATCCTGAACCATGTGATCATCAATCCAACCCTGAACCATGTGATCATCAATGTAACTGTCAATCAGGTGATAATCAATATAACCCTTAACCAGGTGATCATGAGTCTAACCCTGAACCATATGATCATCAATCCAACCCTGAACCATGTGATCATCAATGTAACCGTGAACCAGGTGATCATGAGTCTAACCCTGAACCATATGATCATCAATCCAACCCTGAACCATGTGATCATCGATGTAACCCTGAACCAGGTGATCATTTGTCTAATCCTGAACCATATGATCATCAATCCAACCGTGAACAAGGTGATCATCAATGTAACCATGAACCATGTGATCATCAATCCAACCCTGAACCATGTGATCATCAATGTAACCGTCAACCAGGTGATTATCAATATAACCCTTAACCAAGTGATCATGAGTCTAACCCTGAACCATATGATCATCAATCCAACCTGAACCATGTGATCATCAATGTAACCGTGAACCAAGTGATCATCAATATAACCCTTAACGAAGTGATCATCAGGCTAACCCTGAACCAGGTGATCATCAGTCTAATCCTGAACCATGTGATCATCAATCCACCCCTGAACCATGTGATCATCAATGTAACCGTCAACCAGGTGATCATGAGTCTAACCCTGAACCATATGATCATCAATCCAACCCTGAACCATGTGATCATCAGGCAAATCTTGAACCATGTGATCATCAATGTAACCCTGAACCATGTGATCATCAATCTAACCGTGAAAAAGGTGATCATCAATATAACCCTTAAACAGGAGATCATCAGTCTAACCCTGAACCAGGTGATCATCAGTCCAATCCTGAACCATGTGATCATCAATCCAACCCTGAACCATGTGATCATCAATCTAACCGTGAACCAGGTGATCATCAATATAACCCTTAACGAGGTGATCATCAGGCTAACCCTGAACCAGGTGATCATCAATCCAACCCTGAACCATGTGATCATCAATCCAACCCTGAACCATGTGATCATCAATCCAACCCTGAACAATGTGATCATCAGTCTAACCCTGAACCATGTGATCATCAATCTAACCGTGAACAAGGTGATCATCAATATAACCCTTAAACAGGTGATCATCAGTCTAACCCTGAACCAGGTGATCATCAGTCTAATCCTGAACCATGTGATCATCAATCCAACCCTGAACCATGTGATCATCAATGTAACTGTCAATCAGGTGATCATCAATATAACCCTTAACCAGGTGATCATGAGTCTAACCCTGAACCATATGATCATCAATCCAACCCTGAACCATGTGATCATCAATGTAACCGTCAACCAGTTGATCATCAATATAACCCTTAACCAGGTGGTCATGAGTCTCACCCTGAACCATATGATCATCAATTCAACCCTGAACCATGTGACCATCAATGTAACCGTGAACCAGGTGATCATCTATATAACCCTTAACCAGGTGATCATGAGTCTAACCCTGAACCATATGATCATCAATCCAACCCTGAACCATGTGATCATCAATCTAACCGTGAACCAGGTGATCATCAATATAACCCTTAACCAGGTGATCATCAGTCTAATCCTGAACCATGTGATCATCAGGCAAATCCTGAACCATGTGATCATCAATGTAACCCTGAACCATGTGATCATCAATCTAACCATGAACAAGGTGATCATCAATATAACCCTTAAACAGGTGGTCATCAGTCTAACCCTGAACCATGTGATCATCATTCAGACCCTGAACCATGTGATCATCAGTCTAACCCTGAACCATGTGATCATCAATCCAACCCTGAACCATGTGATCATCAAACTAACCCTGAACAATGTGATCATCACTCTAACCCTGAACCATGTGATCATCAATCCAACCCTGGACCATGTGACCATCAATGTAACCGTGAACCAGGTGATCATCTATATAACCCTTAACCAGGTGATCATGAGTCTAACCCTGAACCATATGATCATCAATCCAACCCTGAACCATGTGATCATCAATCTAACCGTGAACCAGGTGATAATCAATATAACCCTTAACCAGGTGATCATCAGTCTAATCCTGAACCATGTGATCATCAGGCAAATCCTGAACCATGTGATCATCAATGTAACCCTGAACCATGTGATCATCAATCTAACCGTGAACAAGGTGATCATCAATATAACCCTTAAACAGGTGATCATCAATATAACCCTTAACGAAGTGATCATCAGGCTAACCCTGAACCAGGTGATCATTTGTCTAATCCTGAACCATGTGATCATCAATCCAACCCTGAACCATGTGATCATCAATGTAACCGTCAACCAGGTGATCATCAATATAACACTTAACCAGGTGATCATGAGTCTAACCCTGAACCATATGATCATCAATCCAACCCTGAACCATGTGATCATCAATGTAACCGTGAACCAGGTGATCATCTATATAACCCTTAACCAGGTGATCATGAGTCTAACCCTGAACCATATGATCATCAATCCAACCCTGAACCATTTGATCATCAGGCTAACCCTGAACCAGGTGATCATCAGTCTAATCCTGAACCATGTGATCATCAATCCAACCCTGAACCATGTGATCATCAATCCAACCCTGAACCAGGTGATCATCAATGTAACCGTCAACCAGGTGATCATGAGTCTAACCCTGAACCATATGATCATCAATCCAACCCTGAACCATGTGATCATCAGGCAAATCCTGAACCATGTGATCATCACTGTAACCCTGAACCATGTGATCATCAATCTAACCGTGAACAAGGTGATCATCAATATAACCCTTAAACAGGAGATCATCAGTCTAACCCTGAACCAGGTGATCATCAATATAACCCTTAACCAGGTGATCATGAGTCTAACCCTGAACCATATGATCATCAATCTAACCCTGAACAATGTGATCATCAATGTAACCGTGAACCAGGTGATCATCTATATAACCCTTAACCAGGTGATCATGAGTCTAACCCTAAACCATATTATCATCAATCCAACCCTGAACCATTTCATCATCAATGTAACCGTCAACGAGGTGATCATTTGTCTAACCCTGAACCATGTGATCATCAATCTAACCGTGAACAAGGTGATCATCAATGTAACCATGAACCATGTGATCATCAATCCAACCCTGAACAATGTGATCATCAATGTAACCGTCAACCAGGTGATTATCAATATAACCGTCAACCAGGTGATCATGAGTCTAACCCTGAACCATATGATCATCAATCCAACCTGAACCATGTGATCATCAATGTAACCGTGAACCAGGTGATCATCTATATAACCCTTAACCAGGTGATTCTCAGTCTAATCTTGAACCATATGATCATCAATCCAACCCTGAACCATGTGATCATCAATCTAACCGTGAACCAGGTGATCATCAATATAACCCTTAACCAGGTGATCATCAGTCTAATCCTGAACCATGTGATCATCAGGCAAATCCTGAACAATGTGATCATCATTCAGACCCTGAACCATGTGATCATCAATCTAACCCTGAACCATGTGATCATCAATCTAACCGTGAACCA
Source organism: Antennarius striatus (assembly GCF_040054535.1). Lineage (NCBI taxonomy): Eukaryota > Metazoa > Chordata > Actinopteri > Lophiiformes > Antennariidae > Antennarius > Antennarius striatus. The sequence goes on along the minus strand of NC_090778.1, from coordinate 52,160 downwards.
GGTGATCATCAATATAACCCTTAACGACGTGATCATAAGGCTAACCCTGAACCAGGTGATCATTTCTCTAATCCTGAACCATGTGATCATCAATGTAACCGTCAACCAGGTGATCATCAATATAACCCTTAACCAAGTGATCATGAGTCTAACCCTGAACCATATGATCATCAATCCAACCCTGAACCATGTGATCATCAATGTAACCGTGAACCAGGTGGTAATCTATATAACCCTTAACCAGGTGATCATGAGTCTAACCCTGAACCATATGATCATCAATCCAACCCTGAACCATTTCATCATCAATGTAACCGTCAACCAGGTGATCATGAGTCTAACCCTGAACCATATGATCATCAATCCAACCCTGAACCATGTGATCATCAATGTAACCCTGAACCAGGTGATCATTTGTCTAATCCTGAACCATGTGATCATCAATGTAACCGTCAACCAGGTGATCATCAATATGACCCTTAACCAGGTGATCATGAGTCTAACCCTGAACCATATGATCATCAATCCAACCCTGAACCATGTGATCATCAATGTAACCGTGAACCAGGTGATCATCTATATAACCCTTAACCAGGTGATCATGAGTCTAACCCTGAACCATATGATCATCAATCCAACCCTGAACCATGTGATCATCAGGCGAATCCTGAACCATGTGATCATCAATGTAACCCTGAACCATGTGATCATCAATCTAACCGTGAACAAGGTGATCATCAATCTAACCCTGAACCATGTGATCATCAATCTAACCATGAACCAGGTGAACATCAGTCTAACCCTGAACCATGTGATCATCAATCTAACCCTGAACCCTGTGATCATCAGTCTAAACCTGAACCATGTGATCATCAATCCAACCCTGGGCCATGTGATCATCAATCTAAACGTGAACAAGGTGATCATCAATATAACACTTAAACAGGTGATCATCAGTCTAACCCTGAACCAGGTGATCATCAGTCCAATTCTGAACCATGTCATCATCAATCCAACCCTGAACCATGTGATCATCAATCTAACCGTGAACCAGGTGATCATCAATATAACCCTTAACGACGTGATCATCAGGCTAACCCTGAACCAGGTGATCATTCGTCTAATCCTGAACCATGTGATCATCAATGTAACCGTCAACAAGGTGATCATCAATATAACCCTTAACCAGGTGATCATGAGTCTAACCCTGAACCATATGATCATTAATCCAACCCTGAACCATGTGATCATCAATGTAACCGTGAACCAGGTGATCATGAGTCTAACCCTGAACCATATGATCATCAATCCAACCCTGAACCATGTGATCATCGATGTAACCCTGAACCAGGTGATCATTTGTCTAATCCTGAACCATGTGATCATCAATGTAACCGTCAACCAGGTGATCATCAATATGACCCTTAACCAGGTGATCATGAGTCTAACCCTGAACCATATGATCATCAATCCAACCCTGAACCATGTGATCATCAATGTAACCGTGAACCAGGTGATCATCTATATAACCCTTAACCAGGTGATCATGAGTCTAACCCTGAACCATATGATCATCAATCCAACCCTGAACTATTTGATCATCAATGTAACCGTCAACCAGGTGATCATGAGTCTAACCCTGAACCATATGATCATCAATCCAACCCTGAACCATGTGATCATCAGGCGAATCCTGAACCATGTGATCATCAATGTAACCCTGAACCATGTGATCATCAATCTAACCGTGAACAAGGTGATCATCAATCTAACCCTGAACCATGTGATCATCAATCTAACCATGAACCAGGTGAACATCAGTCTAACCCTGAACCATGTGATCATCAATCTAACCCTGAACCCTGTGATCATTAATCCAACCCTGGGCCATGTGATCATCAATCTAAACGTGAACAAGGTGATCATCAATATAACCCTTAAACAGGTGATCATCAGTCTAACCCTGAACCAGGTGATCATCAGTCCAATCCTGAACCATGTCATCATCAATCCAACCCTGAACCATTTCATCATCAATGTAACCGTCAACCAGGTGATCATGAGTCTAACCCTGAACCATATGATCATCAATCCAACCCTGAACCATGTGATCATCAATGTAACCCTGAACCAGGTGATCATTTGTCTAATCCTGAACCATGTGATCATCAATGTAACCGTCAACCAGGTGATCATCAATATAACCCTTAACCAGGTGATCATGAGTCTAACCCTGAATCATATGATCATCAATCCAACCCTGAACCATGTGATCATCATTCAGACCCTGAACCATGTGATCTTCAATCTAACCCTGAACCAGTTGATCATCAGTCTAACCCTGAACCATGTGATCATCAATCCAACCCTGAACCATGTGATCATCAAACTAACCCTGAACAATGTGATCATCAGTCTAACCCTGAACCATGTGATCATCAATCCAACCCTGGGCCATGTGATCATCAATCTAAACGTGAACAAAGTGATCATCAATATAACCCTTAAACAGGTGATCATCAGTCTAACCCTGAACCAGGTGATCATCAGTCCAATCCTGAACCATGTCATCATCAATCCAACCCTGAACCATGTGATCATCAATCTAACCGTGAACCAGGTGATTATCAATATAACCCTTAACGACGTGATCATCAGGCTAACCCTGAACCAGGTGATCATTTGTCTAATCCTGAACCATGTGATCATCAATGTAACCGTCAACCAGGTGATCATCAATATAACCCTTAACCAGGTGATCATGAGTCTAACCCTGAACCATATGATCATCAATCTAACCCTGAACAATGTGATCATCAATGTAACCGTGAACCAGGTGATCATCTATATAACCCTTAACCAGGTGATCATGAGTCTAACCCTGAACCATATGATCATCAATCCAACCCTGAACCATTTCATCATCAATGTAACCGTCAACCAGGTGATCATGAGTCTAACCCTGAACCATATGATCATCAATCCAACCCTGAACCATGTGATCATCAATGTAACCCTGAACCAGGTGATCATTTGTCTAACCCTGAACCATGTGATCATCAATCTAACCGTGAACAAGGTGATCATCAATAAAACCCTTAAACAGGTGATCATCAGTCCAATCCTGAACCATGTGATCATCAATCTAACCGTGAACCAGGTGATCATCAATATAACCCTTAACGAGGTGATCATCAGTCTAACCCTGAACCAGGTGATCATCAGTCTAATCCTGAACCATGTGATCATCAATCCAACCCTGAATCATGTGAACATCAATGTAACCGTTAACCAGGTGATCATGAGTCTAACCCTGAACCATATGATCATCAATCAAACCCTGAACCATGTGATCATCAATGTAACCGTGAACCAGGTGATCATCTATATAACCCTTAACCAAGTGATCATGAGTCTAACCCTGAAGCATATGATCATCAATCCAACCCTGAACCATGTGATTATCAATCTAACCGTGAACCAGGTGATAATCAATCTAACCGTGACCCAGGTGATAATCAATGTAACCATGAACCATGTGATCATCAATCCAACCCTTAACCATGTGATCATCAATCCAACCCTGAACAATGTGATCATCAGTCTAACCCTGAACCATGTGATCATCAATGTAACCGTCAATCAGGTGATCATCAATATAACCCTTAACCAGGTGATCATCAGGCTAACCCTGAACCAGGTGATCATCAGTCTAATCCTGAACCATGTGATCATCAATCCAACCCTGAACCATGTGATCATCAATGTAACCCTTAACCAGGTGATCATGAGTCTAACCTGAACCATATGATCATCAATCCAACCCTGAACCATGTGATCATCAATCCAACCCTGAACCATGTGATCATCATTGTAACCCTGAACCAGGTGATCATTTGTCTAACCCTGAACCATGTGATCATCAATCGAACCCTGAACCATGTGATCATCAATGTAACCGTCAACCAGGTGATCATGAGTCTAACCCTGAACCATGTGATCATCAATGTAACCCTGAACCAGGTGATCATTTGTCTAACCCTGAACCATGTGATCATCAATCTAACCGTGAACAAGGTGATCATCAATAAAACCCTTCAACAGGAGATCATCAGTCTAACCCTGAACCAGGTGATCATCAGTCCAATCCTGAACCATGTGATCATCAATCCAACCCTGAACCATGTGATCATCAATCTAACCGTGAACCATGTGATCATCAATATAACCCTTAACGAGGTGATCATCAGGCTAACCCTGAACCAGGTGATCATCAGTCTAATCCTGAACCATGTGATCATCAATCCAACCCTGAATCATGTGAACATCAATGTAACCCTTAACCAGGTGATCATGAGTCTAACCCTGAACCATATGATCATCAATCAAACCCTGAACCTTGTGATCATCAATGTAACCGTGAACCAGGTGATCATCTATATAACCCTTAACCAAGTGATCATGAGTCTAACCCTGAACCATATGATCATCAATCCAACCCTGAACCATGTGATTATCAATCTAACCGTGAACCAGGTGATAATCAATCTAACCGTGACCCAGGTGATAATCAATGTAACCATGAACCATGTGATCATCAATCCAACCCTGAACAATGTGATCATCAGTCTAACCCTGAACCATGTGATCATCAATGTAACCGTCAATCAGGTGATCATCAATATAACCCTTAACCAGGTGATCATCAGGCTAACCCTGAACCAGGTGATCATCAGTCTAATCCTGAACCATGTGATCATCAATCCAACCCTGAACCATGTGATCATCAATGTAACCCTGAACCAGGTGATCATGAGTCTAACCTGAACCATATGATCATCAATCCAACCCTGAACCATGTGATCATCAATGTAACCGTGAACCAGGTGATCATCTATATAACCCTTAACCAGGTGATCATGAGTCTAACCCTGAACCATATGATCATCAATCCAACCCTGAACCATGTGATCATCAATGTAACCCTGAACCAGGTGATCATTTGTCTAATCCTGAACCATGTGATCATCAATGTAACCGTCAACCAGGTGATCATCAATATAACCCTTAACCAGGTGATCATGAGTCTAACCCTGAACCATATGATCATCAATCCAACCCTGAACCATGTGATCATCATTCAGACCCTGAACCATGTGATCATCAATCTAACCCTGAACCAGGTGATCATCAGTCTAACCCTGAACCATGTGATCATCAATCCAACCCTGAACCATGTGATCATCAAACTAACCCTGAACAATGTGATCATCAGTCTAACCCTGAACCATGTGATCATCAATCCAACCCTGGGCCATGTGATCATCAATCTAAACGTGAACAAAGTGATCATCAATATAACCCTTAAACAGGTGATCATCAGTCTAACCCTGAACCAGGTGATCATCAGTCCAATCCTGAACCATGTCATCATCAATCCAACCCTGAACCATGTGATCATCAATCTAACCGTGAACCAGGTGATTATCAATATAACCCTTAACGACGTGATCATCAGGCTAACCCTGAACCAGGTGATCATTTGTCTAATCCTGAACCATGTGATCATCAATGTAACCGTCAACCAGGTGATCATCAATATAACCCTTAACCAGGTGATCATGAGTCTAACCCTGAACCATATGATCATCAATCTAACCCTGAACAATGTGATCATCAATGTAACCGTGAACCAGGTGATCATCTATATAACCCTTAACCAGGTGATCATGAGTCTAACCCTGAACCATATGATCATCAATCCAACCCTGAACCATGTGATTATCAATCTAACCGTGAACCAGGTGATAATCAATCTAACCGTGACCCAGGTGATAATCAATGTAACCATGAACCATGTGATCATCAATCCAACCCTGAACCATGTGATCATCAATCCAACCCTGAACAATGTGATCATCAGTCTAACCCTGAACCATGTGATCATCAATGTAACCGTCAATCAGGTGATCATCAATATAACCCTTAACCAGGTGATCATCAGGCTAACCCTGAACCAGGTGATCATCAGTCTAATCCTGAACCATGTGATCATCAATCCAACCCTGAACCATGTGATCATCAATGTAACCCTTAACCAGGTGATCATGAGTCTAACCTGAACCATATGATCATCAATCCAACCCTGAACCATGTGATCATCAATGTAACCGTGAACCAGGTGATCATCTATATAACCCTTAACCAGGTGATCATGAGTCTAACCCTGAACCATATGATCATCAATCCAACCCTGAACCATTTCATCATCAATGTAACCGTCAACCAGGTGATCATGAGTCTAACCCTGAACCATATGATCATCAATCCAACCCTGAACCATGTGATCATCAATGTAACCCTGAACCAGGTGATCATTTGTCTAATCCTGAACCATGTGATCATCAATGTAACCGTCAACCAGGTGATCATCAATATAACCCTTAACCAGGTGATCATGAGTCTAACCCTGAACCATATGATCATCAATCCAACCCTGAACCAAGTGATCATCAATGTAACCGTGAACCAGGTGATCATCTATATAACCCTTAACCAGGTGATCATGAGTCTAACCCTGAACCATATGATCATCAATCCAACCATGAACCAGGTGATAATCAATCTAACCGTGAACCAGGTGATAATCAATCTAACCGTGAACCAGGTGATAATCAATCTAACCGTGAACCAGGTGATAATCAATGTAACCGTGAGCCATGTGATCATCAATCCAACCCTGAACCATATGATCATCAATGTAACTGTCAACCAGGTGATCATCAATATAACCCTTAACCAGGTGATCATGAGTCTAACCCTGAACCATATGATCATCAATCCAACCCTGAACCATGTGATCATCAATGTAACCGTGAACCAGGTGATCATCTATATAACCCTTAACCAGGTGATTCTCAGTCTAATCTTGAACCATATGATCATCAATCCAACCCTGAACCATGTGATCATCAATCTAACCGTGAACCAGGTGATCATCAATATAACCCTTAACCAGGTGATCATCAGTCTAATCCTGAACCATGTGATCATCAATCCAACCCTGAACAATGTGATCATCAGTCTAACCCTGAACCATGTGATCATCAATGTAACCGTCAATCAGGTGATCATCAATATAACCCTTAACCAGGTGATCATCAGGCTAACCCTGAACCAGGTGATCATCAGTCTAATCCTGAACCATGTGATCATCAATCCAACCCTGAACCATGTGATCATCAATGTAACCCTTAACCAGGTGATCATGAGTCTAACCTGAACCATATGATCATCAATCCAACCCTGAACCATGTGATCATCAATGTAAAGGTGAACCAGGTGATCATCTATATAACCCTTAACCAGGTGATCATGAGTCTAACCCTGAACCATATGATCATCAATCCAACCCTGAACCATTTCATCATCAATGTAACCGTCAACCAGGTGATCATGAGTCTAACCCTGAACCATATGATCATCAATCCAACCCTGAACCATGTGATCATCAATGTAACCCTGAACCAGGTGATCATTTGTCTAATCCTGAACCATGTGATCATCAATGTAACCGTCAACCAGGTGATCATCAATATAACCCTTAACCAGGTGATCATGAGTCTAACCCTGAACCATATGATCATCAATCCAACCCTGAACCAAGTGATCATCAATGTAACCGTGAACCAGGTGATCATCTATATAACCCTTAACCAGGTGATCATGAGTCTAACCCTGAACCATATGATCATCAATCCAACCATGAACCAGGTGATAATCAATCTAACCGTGAACCAGGTGATAATCAATCTAACCGTGAACCAGGTGATAATCAATCTAACCGTGAACCAGGTGATAATCAATGTAACCGTGAGCCATGTGATCATCAATCCAACCCTGAACCATATGATCATCAATGTAACTGTCAACCAGGTGATCATCAATATAACCCTTAACCAGGTGATCATGAGTCTAACCCTGAACCATATGATCATCAATCCAACCCTGAACCATGTGATCATCAATGTAACCGTGAACCAGGTGATCATCTATATAACCCTTAACCAGGTGATTCTCAGTCTAATCTTGAACCATATGATCATCAATCCAACCCTGAACCATGTGATCATCAATCTAACCGTGAACCAGGTGATCATCAATATAACCCTTAACCAGGTGATCATCAGTCTAATCCTGAACCATGTGATCATCAATCCAACCCTGAACAATGTGATCATCAGTCTAACCCTGAACCATGTGATCATCAATGTAACCGTCAATCAGGTGATCATCAATATAACCCTTAACCAGGTGATCATCAGGCTAACCCTGAACCAGGTGATCATCAGTCTAATCCTGAACCATGTGATCATCAATCCAACCCTGAACCATGTGATCATCAATGTAACCCTTAACCAGGTGATCATGAGTCTAACCTGAACCATATGATCATCAATCCAACCCTGAACCATGTGATCATCAATGTAACCGTGAACCAGGTGATCATCTATATAACCCTTAACCAGGTGATCATGAGTCTAACCCTGAACCATATGATCATCAATCCAACCCTGAACCATTTCATCATCAATGTAACCGTCAACCAGGTGATCATGAGTCTAACCCTGAACCATATGATCATCAATCCAACCCTGAACCATGTGATCATCAATGTAACCCTGAACCAGGTGATCATTTGTCTAATCCTGAACCATGTGATCATCAATGTAACCGTCAACCATGTGATCATCAATCCAACCCTTAACCAGGTGATCATGAGTCTAACCCTGAACCATATGATCATCAATCCAACCCTGAACCAAGTGATCATCAATGTAACCGTGAACCAGGTGATCATCTATATAACCCTTAACCAGGTGATCATGAGTCTAACCCTGAACCATATGATCATCAATCCAACCATGAACCAGGTGATAATCAATCTAACCGTGAACCAGGTGATAATCAATCTAACCGTGAACCAGGTGATAATCAATCTAACCGTGAACCAGGTGATAATCAATGTAACCGTGAGCCATGTGATCATCAATCCAACCCTGAACCATATGATCATCAATGTAACTGTCAACCAGGTGATCATCAATATAACCCTTAACCAGGTGATCATGAGTCTAACCCTGAACCATATGATCATCAATCCAACCCTGAACCATGTGATCATCAATCTAACCGTGAACCAGGTGATCATCAATATAACCCTTAACCAGGTGATCATCAGTCTAATCCTGAACCATGTGATCATCAGGCAAATCCTGAACCATGTGATCATCAATATAACCCTGAACATGTGATCATCAATCTAACCGTGAACAAGGTGATCATCAATATAACCCTTAAACAGGTGATCATCAGTCTAACCCTGAACCAGGTGATCATCAGTCCAATCCTGAACCATGTCATCATCAATCCAACCCTGAACCATGTGATCATCAATCTAACCGTGAACCAGGTGATCATCAATATAACCCTTAACGACGTGATCATCAGGCTAACCCTGAACCAGGTGATCATTTGCCTAATCCTGAACCATGTGATCATCAATGTAACCGTCAACCAGGTGATCATGAGTCTAACCCTGAACCATATGATCATCAATCCAACCCTGAACCATTTCATCATCAATGTAACCGTCAACCAGGTGATCATGAGTCTAACCCTGAACCATATGATCATCAATCCAACCCTGAACCATGTGATCATCAATGTAACCCTGAACCAGGTGATCATTTGTCTAACCCTGAACCATATGATCATCAATCCAACCCTGAACCATGTGATCATCAATGTAACCCTGAACCAGGTGATCATCAGTCCAATCCTGAACCATGTGATCATCAATCTAACCGTGAACCAGGTGATCATCAATATAACCCTTAACGAGGTGATCATCAGGCTAACCCTGAACCAGGTGATCATCAGTCTAATCCTGAACCATGTGATCATCAATCCAACCCTGAATCATGTGAACATCAATGTAACCCTTAACCAGGTGATCATGAGTCTAACCCTGAACCATATGATCATCAATCAAACCCTGAACCATGTGATCATCAATGTAACCGTGAACCAGGTGATCATCTATATAACCCTTAACCAAGTGATCATGAGTCTAACCCTGAAGCATATGATCATCAATCCAACCCTGAACCATGTGATTATCAATCTAACCGTGAACCAGGTGATAATCAATCTAACCGTGACCCAGGTGATAATCAATGTAACCATGAACCATGTGATCATCAATCCAACCCTTAACCATGTGATCATCAATCCAACCCTGAACAATGTGATCATCAGTCTAACCCTGAACCATGTGATCATCAATGTAACCGTCAATCAGGTGATCATCAATATAACCCTTAACCAGGTGATCATCAGGCTAACCCTGAACCAGGTGATCATCAGTCTAATCCTGAACCATGTGATCATCAATCCAACCCTGAACCATGTGATCATCAATGTAACCCTTAACCAGGTGATCATGAGTCTAACCTGAACCATATGATCATCAATCCAACCCTGAACCATGTGATCATCAATCCAACCCTGAACCATGTGATCATCATTGTAACCCCTGAACCAGGTGATCATTTGTCTAACCCTGAACCATGTGATCATCAATCGAACCCTGAACCATGTGATCATCAATGTAACCGTCAACCAGGTGATCATGAGTCTAACCCTGAACCATGTGATCATCAATGTAACCCTGAACCAGGTGATCATTTGTCTAACCCTGAACCATGTGATCATCAATCTAACCGTGAACAAGGTGATCATCAATAAAACCCTTAAACAGGAGATCATCAGTCTAACCCTGAACCAGGTGATCATCAGTCCAATCCTGAACCATGTGATCATCAATCCAACCCTGAACCATGTGATCATCAATATAACCCTTAACGAGGTGATCATCAGTCTAACCCTGAACCAGGTGATCATCAGTCTAATCCTGAACCATGTGATCATCAATCCAACCCTGAATCATGTGAACATCAATGTAACCCTTAACCAGGTGATCATGAGTCTAACCCTGAACCATATGATCATCAATCAAACCCTGAACCTTGTGATCATCAATGTAACCGTGAACCAGGTGATCATCTATATAACCCTTAACCAAGTGATCATCAATCCAACCCTGAACCATGTGATTATCAATCTAACCGTGAACCAGGTGATAATCAATCTAACCGTGACCCAGGTGATAATCAATGTAACCATGAACCATGTGATCATCAATCCAACCCTTAACCATGTGATCATCAATCCAACCCTGAACCATGTGATCATCAATCCAACCCTGAACAATGTGATCATCAGTCTAACCCTGAACCATGTGATCATCAATGTAACCGTCAATCAGGTGATCATCAATATAACCCTTAACCAGGTGATCATCAGGCTAACCCTGAACCAGGTGATCATCAGTCTAATCCTGAACCATGTGATCATCAATCCAACCCTGAACCATGTGATCATCAATGTAACCGTGAACCAGGTGATCATCTATATAACCCTTAACCAGGTGATCATGAGTCTAACCCTGAACCATATGATCATCAATCCAACCCTGAACCATTTCATCATCAATGTAACCGTCAACCAGGTGATCATGAGTCTAACCCTGAACCATATGATCATCAATCCAACCCTGAACCATGTGATCATCAATGTAACCCTGAACCAGGTGATCATTTGTCTAATCCTGAACCATGTGATCATCAATGTAACCGTCAACCAGGTGATCATCAATATAACCCTTAACCAGGTGATCATGAGTCTAACCCTGAACCATATGATCATCAATCCAACCCTGAACCATGTGATCATCATTCAGACCCTGAACCATGTGATCATCAATCTAACCCTGAACCAGGTGATCATCAGTCTAACCCTGAACCATGTGATCATCAATCCAACCCTGAACCATGTGATCATCAAACTAACCCTGAACAATGTGATCATCAGTCTAACCCTGAACCATGTGATCATCAATCCAACCCTGGGCCATGTGATCATCAATCTAAACGTGAACAAAGTGATCATCAATATAACCCTTAAACAGGTGATCATCAGTCTAACCCTGAACCAGGTGATCGTCAGTCCAATCCTGAACCATGTCATCATCAATCCAACCCTGAACCATGTGATCATCAATCTAACCGTGAACCAGGTGATTATCAATATAACCCTTAACGACGTGATCATCAGGCTAACCCTGAACCAGGTGATCATTTGTCTAATCCTGAACCATGTGATCATCAATGTAACCGTCAACCAGGTGATCATCAATATAACCCTTAACCAGGTGATCATGAGTCTAACCCTGAACCATATGATCATCAATCTAACCCTGAACAATGTGATCATCAATGTAACCGTGAACCAGGTGATCATCTATATAACCCTTAACCAGGTGATCATGAGTCTAACCCTGAACCATATGATCATCAATCCAACCCTGAACCATGTGATTATCAATCTAACCGTGAACCAGGTGATAATCAATCTAACCGTGACCCAGGTGATAATCAATGTAACCATGAACCATGTGATCATCAATCCAACCCTGAACCATGTGATCATCAATCCAACCCTGAACAATGTGATCATCAGTCTAACCCTGAACCATGTGATCATCAATGTAACCGTCAATCAGGTGATCATCAATATAACCCTTAACCAGGTGATCATCAGGCTAACCCTGAACCAGGTGATCATCAGTCTAATCCTGAACCATGTGATCATCAATCCAACCCTGAACCATGTGATCATCAATGTAACCCTTAACCAGGTGATCATGAGTCTAACCTGAACCATATGATCATCAATCCAACCCTGAACCATGTGATCATCAATGTAACCGTGAACCAGGTGATCATCTATATAACCCTTAACCAGGTGATCATGAGTCTAACCCTGAACCATATGATCATCAATCCAACCCTGAACCATTTCATCATCAATGTAACCGTCAACCAGGTGATCATGAGTCTAACCCTGAACCATATGATCATCAATCCAACCCTGAACCATGTGATCATCAATGTAACCCTGAACCAGGTGATCATTTGTCTAATCCTGAACCATGTGATCATCAATGTAACCGTCAACCAGGTGATCATCAATATAACCCTTAACCAGGTGATCATGAGTCTAACCCTGAACCATATGATCATCAATCCAACCCTGAACCAAGTGATCATCAATGTAACCGTGAACCAGGTGATCATCTATATAACCCTTAACCAGGTGATCATGAGTCTAACCCTGAACCATATGATCATCAATCAAACCCTGAACCATTTGATCATCAATGTAACCGTCAGCCAGGTGATCATGAGTCTAACCCTGAACCATATGATCATCAATCCAACCCTGAACCATGTGATCATCAGGCGAATCCTGAACCATGTGATCATCAATGTAACCCTGAACCATGTGATCATCAATCTAACCGTGAACAAGATGATCATCAATATAACCCTTAAACAGGAGATCATCAGTCTAACCCTGAACCAGGTGATCATCAGTCCTATCCTAAACCATGTGATCATCAATCCAAACCTGAACCAGGTGATCATCAATCTAACCGTGAACCAGGTGATCATCAATATAACCCTTAACGAGGTGATCATCAGGCTAACCCTGAACCAGGTGATCATCAGTCTAATCCTGAACCATGTGATCATCAATCCAACCCTGAACCATGTGATCATCAATGTAACCGTCAATCAGGTGATCATCAATATAACCCTTAACCAGGTGATCATGAGTCTAACCCTGAACCATATGATCATCAATCCAACCCTGAACCATGTGATCATCAATGTAACCGTGAACCAGGTGATCATCTATATCACCCTTAACCAGGTGATCATGAGTCTAACCCTGAACCATATGATCATCAATCCAACCCTGAACCATGTGATCATCAATCTAACCGTGAACCAGGTGATTCTCAGTCTAATCTTGAAACATATGATCATCAATCCAACCCTGAACCATGTGATCATCAATCTAACCGTGAACCAGGTGATCATCAATATAACCCTTAACCAGGTGGTCATCAGTCTAATCCTGAACCATGTGATCATCAGGCAAATCCTGAACCATGTGATCATCAATGTAACCCTGAACCATGTGATCATCAATCTAACCGTGAACAAGGTGATCATCAATATAACCCTTAAACAGGTGATCATCAGTCTAACCCTGAACCAGGTGATCATCAGTCTAATCCTGAACCATGTGATCATCAACCCAACCCTGAACCATATGATCACCAATGTAACCGTGAACCAGGTGATCATCTACATAACCCTTAACCAGGTGATCATGACTCTAACCCTGAACCATATGATCATCAATCCAACCCTGAACCATGTGAAAATCAATCTAACCGTGAAAGGTGATAATCAATCTAACCGTGAACCAGGTGATAATCAATGTAACCATGAACCATGTGATCATCAATCAACCCTTAACCATGTGATCATCAATCCAACCCTGAACCATGTGATCATCAATCCAACCCTGAACAATGTGATCATCAGTCTAACCCTGAACCATGTGATCATCAATCCAACCCTGGACCATGTGATCATCAATCTAACCGTGAACAAGGTGATCATCAATATAACCCTTAAACAGGTGATCATCAGTCTAACCCTGAACCAGGTGATCATCAGTCTAATCCTGAACCATGTGATCATCAATCCAACCCTGAACCATGTGATCATCAATGTAACCCTTAACCAGGTGATCATGAGTCTAACCCTGAACCATATGATCATCAATCCAACCCTGAACCATGTGATCATCAATGTAACCGTGAACCAGGTGATCATCTATTTAACCCTTAACCAGGTGATCATGAGTCTAACCCTGAACCATATGATCATCAATCCAACCATGAACCAGGTGATAATCAATCTAACCGTGAACTAGGTGATAATCAATCTAACCGTGAACCAGGTGATAATCAATCTAACCGTGAACCAGGTGATAATCAATCTAACCGTGAACCAGGTGATAATCAATGTAACCGTGAGCCATGCGATCATCAATCCAACCCTGAACCATATGATCATCAATGTAACTGTCAACCAGGTGATCATCAATATAACCCTTAACCAGGTGATCATGAGTCTAACCCTGAACCATATGATCATCAATCCAACCCTGAACCATGTGATCATCAATGTAACCGTGAACCAGGTGATCATCTATATAACCCTTAACCAGGTGATTCTCAGTCTAATCTTGAACCATATGATCATCAATCCAACCCTGAACCATGTGATCATCAATCTAACCGTGAACCAGGTGATCATCAATATAACCCTTAACAAGGTGATCATCAGTCTAATCCTGAACCATGTGATCATCAGGCAAATCCTGAACAATGTGATCATCAATGTAACCCTGAACCATGTGATCATCAATCTAACCGTGAACAAGGTGATCATCATTATAACCCTTAAACAGGTGATCATCAGTATAACCCTGAACCAGGTGATCATCAGTCTAATCTTGAAACATATGATCATCAATCCAACCCTGAACCATGTGATCATCAATCTAACCGTGAACCAGGTGATCATCAATATAACCCTTAACCAGGTGGTCATCAGTCTAATCCTGAACCATGTGATCATCAGGCAAATCCTGAACCATGTGATCATCAATGTAACCCTGAACCATGTGATCATCAATCTAACCGTGAACAAGGTGATCATCAATATAACCCTTAAACAGGTGATCATCAGTCTAACCCTGAACCAGGTGATCATCAGTCTAATCCTGAACCATGTGATCATCAACCCAACCCTGAACCATGTGATCATCAATGTAACCGTGAACCAGGTGATCATCTACATAACCCTTAACCAGGTGATCATGACTCTAACCCTGAACCATATGATCATCAATCCAACCCTGAACCATGTGATCATCAATCTAACCGTGAAAGGTGATAATCAATCTAACCGTGAACCAGGTGATAATCAATGTAACCATGAACCATGTGATCATCAATCCAACCCTTAACCATGTGATCATCAATCCAACCCTGAACCATGTGATCATCAATCCAACCCTGAACCATTTCATCATCAATGTAACCGTCAACCAGGTGATCAT
Source organism: Antennarius striatus (assembly GCF_040054535.1). Classification (NCBI taxonomy): domain Eukaryota; kingdom Metazoa; phylum Chordata; class Actinopteri; order Lophiiformes; family Antennariidae; genus Antennarius; species Antennarius striatus. The sequence continues at coordinate 35,990 of NC_090778.1, read as the reverse complement.
GAGTCTAACCCTGAACCATATGATCATCAATCCAACCCTGAACCATGTGATCATCAATGTAACCCTGAACCAGGTGATCATTTGTCTAATCCTGAACCATGTGATCATCAATGTAACCGTCAACCAGGTGATCATCAATATAACCCTTAACCAGGTGATCATGAGTCTAACCCTGAACCATATGATCATCAATCCAACCCTGAACCAAATGATCATCAATGTAACCGTGAACCAGGTGATCATCTATATAACCCTTAACCAGGTGATCATGAGTCTAACCCTGAACCATATGATCATCAATCAAACCCTGAACCATTTGATCATCAATGTAACCGTCAGCCAGGTGATCATGAGTCTAACCCTGAACCATATGATCATCAATCCAACCCTGAACCATGTGATCATCAGGCGAATCCTGAACCATGTGATCATCAATGTAACCCTGAACCATGTGATCATCAATCTAACCGTGAACAAGATGATCATCAATATAACCCTTAAACAGGAGATCATCAGTCTAACCCTGAACCAGGTGATCATCAGTCCTATCCTAAACCATGTGATCATCAATCCAAACCTGAACCAGGTGATCATCAATCTAACCGTGAACCAGGTGATCATCAATATAACCCTTAACGAGGTGATCATCAGGCTAACCCTGAACCAGGTGATCATCAGTCTAATCCTGAACCATGTGATCATCAATCCAACCCTGAACCATGTGATCATCAATGTAACCGTCAATCAGGTGATCATCAATATAACCCTTAACCAGGTGATCATGAGTCTAACCCTGAACCATATGATCATCAATCCAACCCTGAACCATGTGATCATCAATGTAACCGTGAACCAGGTGATCATCTATATCACCCTTAACCAGGTGATCATGAGTCTAACCCTGAACCATATGATCATCAATCCAACCCTGAACCATGTGATCATCAATCTAACCGTGAACCAGGTGATTCTCAGTCTAATCTTGAAACATATGATCATCAATCCAACCCTGAACCATGTGATCATCAATCTAACCGTGAACCAGGTGATCATCAATATAACCCTTAACCAGGTGGTCATCAGTCTAATCCTGAACCATGTGATCATCAGGCAAATCCTGAACCATGTGATCATCAATGTAACCCTGAACCATGTGATCATCAATCTAACCGTGAACAAGGTGATCATCAATATAACCCTTAAACAGGTGATCATCAGTCTAACCCTGAACCAGGTGATCATCAGTCTAATCCTGAACCATGTGATCATCAACCCAACCCTGAACCATGTGATCATCAATGTAACCGTGAACCAGGTGATCATCTACATAACCCTTAACCAGGTGATCATGACTCTAACCCTGAACCATATGATCATCAATCCAACCCTGAACCATGTGATCATCAATCTAACCGTGAAAGGTGATAATCAATCTAACCGTGAACCAGGTGATAATCAATGTAACCATGAACCATGTGATCATCAATCCAACCCTTAACCATGTGATCATCAATCCAACCCTGAACCATGTGATCATCAATCCAACCCTGAACAATGTGATCATCAGTCTAACCCTGAACCATGTGATCATCAATCCAACCCTGGACCATGTGATCATCAATCTAACCGTGAACAAGGTGATCATCAATATAACCCTTAAACAGGTGATCATCAGTCTAACCCTGAACCAGGTGATCATCAGTCTAATCCTGAACCATGTGATCATCAATCCAACCCTGAACCATGTGATCATCAATGTAACCCTTAACCAGGTGATCATGAGTCTAACCCTGAACCATATGATCATCAATCCAACCCTGAACCATGTGATCATCAATGTAACCGTGAACCAGGTGATCATCTATTTAACCCTTAACCAGGTGATCATGAGTCTAACCCTGAACCATATGATCATCAATCCAACCATGAACCAGGTGATAATCAATCTAACCGTGAACTAGGTGATAATCAATCTAACCGTGAACCAGGTGATAATCAATCTAACCGTGAACCAGGTGATAATCAATCTAACCGTGAACCAGGTGATAATCAATGTAACCGTGAGCCATGCGATCATCAATCCAACCCTGAACCATATGATCATCAATGTAACTGTCAACCAGGTGATCATCAATATAACCCTTAACCAGGTGATCATGAGTCTAACCCTGAACCATATGATCATCAATCCAACCCTGAACCATGTGATCATCAATGTAACCGTGAACCAGGTGATCATCTATATAACCCTTAACCAGGTGATTCTCAGTCTAATCTTGAACCATATGATCATCAATCCAACCCTGAACCATGTGATCATCAATCTAACCGTGAACCAGGTGATCATCAATATAACCCTTAACAAGGTGATCATCAGTCTAATCCTGAACCATGTGATCATCAGGCAAATCCTGAACAATGTGATCATCAATGTAACCCTGAACCATGTGATCATCAGTCTAATCTTGAAACATATGATCATCAATCCAACCCTGAACCATGTGATCATCAATCTAACCGTGAACCAGGTGATCATCAATATAACCCTTAACCAGGTGGTCATCAGTCTAATCCTGAACCATGTGATCATCAGGCAAATCCTGAACCATGTGATCATCAATGTAACCCTGAACCATGTGATCATCAATCTAACCGTGAACAAGGTGATCATCAATATAACCCTTAAACAGGTGATCATCAGTCTAACCCTGAACCAGGTGATCATCAGTCTAATCCTGAACCATGTGATCATCAACCCAACCCTGAACCATGTGATCATCAATGTAACCGTGAACCAGGTGATCATCTACATAACCCTTAACCAGGTGATCATGACTCTAACCCTGAACCATATGATCATCAATCCAACCCTGAACCATGTGATCATCAATCTAACCGTGAAAGGTGATAATCAATCTAACCGTGAACCAGGTGATAATCAATGTAACCATGAACCATGTGATCATCAATCCAACCCTTAACCATGTGATCATCAATCCAACCCTGAACCATGTGATCATCAATCCAACCCTGAACAATGTGATCATCAATCTAACCGTGAACAAGGTGATCATCAATATAACCCTTAAACAGGTGATCATCAGTCTAACCCTGAACCAGGTGATCATCAGTCTAATCCTGAACCATGTGATCATCAATCCAACCCTGAACCATGTGATCATCAATGTAACCCTTAACCAGGTGATCATCAATGTAACCCTTAACCAGGTGATCATGAGTCTAACCCTGAACCATATGATCATCAATCCAACCCTGAACCATGTGATCATCAATGTAACCGTGAACCAGGTGATCATCTATTTAACCCTTAACCAGGTGATCATGAGTCTAACCCTGAACCATATGATCATCAATCCAACCATGAACCAGGTGATAATCAATCTAACCGTGAACTAGGTGATAATCAATCTAACCGTGAACCAGGTGATAATCAATCTAACCGTGAACCAGGTGATAATCAATGTAACCGTGAGCCATGTGATCATCAATCCAACCCTGAACCATATGATCATCAATGTAACTGTCAACCAGGTGATCATCAATATAACCCTTAACCAGGTGATCATGAGTCTAACCCTGAACCATATGATCATCAATCCAACCCTGAACCATGTGATCATCAATGTAACCGTGAACCAGGTGATCATCTATATAACCCTTAACCAGGTGATTCTCAGTCTAATCTTGAACCATATGATCATCAATCCAACCCTGAACCATGTGATCATCAATCTAACCGTGAACCAGGTGATCATCAATATAACCCTTAACCAGGTGATCATCAGTCTAATCCTGAACCATGTGATCATCAGGCAAATCCTGAACAATGCGATCATCAATGTAACCCTGAACCATGTGATCATCAATCTAACCGTGAACAAGGTGATCATCATTATAACCCTTAAACAGGTGATCATCAGTATAACCCTGAACCAGGTGATCATCAGTCCAATCCTGAACCATGTGATCATCATTCAGACCCTGAACCATGTGATCATCAATCTAACCCTGAACCAGGTGATCATCAGTCTAACCCTGAACCATGTGATCATCAATCCAACCCTGAACCATGTGATCATCAATCCAACCCTGAACCATGTGATCATCAAACTAACCCTGAACAATGTGATAATCAGTCTAACCCTGAACCATGTGATCATCAATCCAACCTTGGGCCATGTGATCATCAATCTAAACGTGAACAAGGTGATCATCAATATAACCCTTAAACAGGTGATCATCAGTCTAACCCTGAACCAGGTGATCATCAGTCCAATCCTGAACCATGGCATCATCAATCCAACCCTGAACCATGTGATCATCAATCTAAACGTGAACCAGGTGATCATCAATATAACCCTTAACGACGTGATCATCAGGCTAACCCTGAACCAGGTGATCATTTGTCTAATCCTGAACCATGTGATCATCAATGTAACCGTCAACCAGGTGATCATGAGTCTAACCCTGAACCATATGATCATCAATCCAACCCTGAACCATGTGATCATCAATGTAACCGTCAACAAGGTGATCATCAATATAACCCTTAACCAGGTGATCATGAGTCTAACCCTGAACCATATGATCATCAATCCAACCCTGAACCATGTGATCATCAATGTAACCGTGAACCAGGTGATCATGAGTCTAACCCTGAACCATATGATCATCAATCCAACCCTGAACCATGTGATCATCAATCTAACCGTGAACCAGGTGATTCTCAGTCTAATCTTGAACCATATGATCATCAATCCAACCCTGAACCATGTGATCATCAATCTAACCGTGAACCAGGTGATCATCAATATAACCCTTAACCAGGTGGTCATCAGTCTAATCCTGAACCATGTGATCATCAGGCAAATCCTGAACCATGTGATCATCAATGTAACCCTGAACCATGTGATCATCAATCTAACCGTGAACAAGGTGATCATCAATATAACCCTTAAACAGGTGATCATCAGTCTACCCCTGAACCAGGTGATCATCAGTCCAATCCTGAACCATGTCATCATCAATCCAACCCTAAACCATGTGATCATCAATCTAACCGTGAACCAGGTGATCATCAATATAACCCTTAACGACGTGATCATCAGGCTAACCCTGAACCAGGTGATCAATTGTCTAATCCTGAACCATGTGATCATCAATGTAACCGTCAACCAGGTGATCATGAGTCTAACCCTGAACCATATGATCATCAATCCAACCCTGAACAATGTGATCATCAATATAACCCTTAAACAGGAGATCATCAGTCTAACCCTGAACCAGGTGATCATCAGTCCTATCCTGAACCATGTGATCATCAATCCAAACCTGAACCATGTGATCATCAATCTAACCGTGAACCAGGTGATCATCAATATAACCCTTAACGAGGTGATCATCAGGCTAACCCTGAACCAGGTGATCATCAGTCTAAACCTGAACCATGTGATCATCAATCCAACCCTGAACCATGTGATCATCAATGTAACCGTCAACCAGGTGATCATCAATATAATCCTTAACCAGTTGATCATGAGTCTAACCCTGAACCATATGATCATCAATCCAACCCTGAACCATGTGATCATCAATGTAACCGTCAATCAGGTGATCATCAACATAACCCTTAACCAAATGATCATGAGTCTAACCCTGAACCATATGATCATCAATCCAACCCTGAACCATGTGATCATCAATGTAACCGTGAACCAGGTGATTCTCAGTCTAATCTTGAACCATATGATCATTAATCCAACCCTGAACCATGTGATCATCAATCTAACCGTGAACCAGGTGATCATCAATATAACCCTTAACCAGGTGGTCATCAGTCTAATCCTGAACCATGTGATCATCAGGCAAATCCTGAACCATGTGATCATCAATGTAACCCTGAACCATGTGATCATCAATCTAACCCCGAACAAGGTGATTTTCAATATAACCCTTAAACAGGTGATCATCAGTCTAACCCTTAAACAGGTGAACATCAGTCCAATCCTGAACCATGTCATCATCAATCCAACCCTGAACCATGTGATCATCAATCTAACCGTGAACCAGGTGATCATCAATATAACCCTTAACGACGTGATCATCAGGCTAACCCTGAACCAGGTGATCATTCGTCTAATCCTGAACCATGTGATCATCAATGTAACCGTCAACAAGGTGATCATCAATATAACCCTTAACCAGGTGATCATGAGTCTAACCCTGAACCATATGATCATCAATCCAACCCTGAACCATGTGATCATCAATGTAACCGTGAACCAGGTGATTCTCAGTCTAATCTTGAACCATATGATCATTAATCCAACCCTGAACCATGTGATCATCAATCTAACCGTGAACCAGGTGATCATCAATATAACCCTTAACCAGGTGGTCATCAGTCTAATCCTGAACCATGTGATCATCAGGCAAATCCTGAACCATGTGATCATCAATGTAACCCTGAACCATGTGATCATCAATCTAACCGTGAACAAGGTGATCATCAATATAACCCTTAAACAGGTGATCATCAGTCTAACCCTTAAACAGGTGAACATCAGTCCAATCCTGAAACATGTCATCATCAATCCAACCCTGAACCATGTGATCATCAATCTAACCGTGAACCAGGTGATCATCAATATAACCCTTAACGACGTGATCATCAGGCTAACCCTGAACCAGGTGATCATTCATCTAATCCTGAACCATGTGATCATCAATGTAACCGTCAACAAGGTGATCATCAATATAACCCTTAACCAGGTGATCATGAGTCTAACCCTGAACCATATGATCATCAATCCAACCCTGAACCATGTGATCATCAATGTAACCGTGAACCAGGTGATCATGAGTCTAACCCTGAACCATATGATCATCAATCCAACCCTGAACCATGTGATCATTAATGTAACCCTGAACCAGGTGATCATTTGTCTAATCCTGAACCATGTGATCATCAATGTAACCGTCAACCAGGTGATCATCAATATGAACCTTAACCAGGTGATCATGAGTCTAACCCTGAACCATATGATCATCAATCCAACCCTGAACCATGTGATCATCAATCTAACCGTGAACCAGGTGATCATCAATATAACCCTTAACGAGGTGATCATCAGGCTAACCCTGAACCAGGTGATCATCAGTCTAATCCTGAACCATGTGATCATCAATCCAACCCTGAATCATGTGAACATCAATGTAACCCTTAACCAGGTGATCATGAGTCTAACCCTGAACCATATGATCATCAATCAAACCCTGAACCATGTGATCATCAATGTAACCGTGAACCATGTGATCATCTATATAACCCTTAACCAAGTGATCATGAGTCTAACCCTGAAGCATATGATCATCAATCCAACCCTGAACCATGTGATTATCAATCTAACCGTGAACCAGGTGATAATCAATCTAACCGTGACCCAGGTGATAATCAATGTAACCATGAACCATGTGATCATCAATCCAACCCTTAACCATGTGATCATCAATCCAACCCTGAACAATGTGATCATCAGTCTAACCCTGAACCATGTGATCATCAATGTAACCGTCAATCAGGTGATCATCAATATAACCCTTAACCAGGTGATCATCAGGCTAACCCTGAACCAGGTGATCATCAGTCTAATCCTGAACCATGTGATCATCAATCCAACCCTGAACCATGTGATCATCAATGTAACCCTTAACCAGGTGATCATGAGTCTAACCTGAACCATATGATCATCAATCCAACCCTGAACCATGTGATCATCAATGTAACCGTGAACCAGGTGATCATCTATATAACCCTTAACCAGGTGATCATGAGTCTAACCCTGAACCATATGATCATCAATCCAACCCTGAACCATTTCATCATCAATGTAACCGTCAACCAGGTGATCATGAGTCTAACCCTGAACCATATGATCATCAATCCAACCCTGAACCATGTGATCATCAATGTAACCCTGAACCAGGTGATCATTTGTCTAATCCTGAACCATGTGATCATCAATGTAACCGTCAACCAGGTGATCATCAATATAACCCTTAACCAGGTGATCATGAGTCTAACCCTGAACCATATGATCATCAATCCAACCCTGAACCAAGTGATCATCAATGTAACCCTGAACCAGGTGATCATCAGTCTAATCCTGAACCATGTGATCATCAACCCAACCCTGAACCATGTGATCATCAATCCAACCCTGAACCATTTGATCATCAATGTAACCGTCAGCCAGGTGATCATGAGTCTAACCCTGAACCATATGATCATCAATCCAACCCTGAACCATGTGATCATCAATCTAACCGTGAAAGGTGATAATCAATCTAACCGTGAACCAGGTGATAATCAATGTAACCATGAACCATGTGATCATCAATCCAACCCTTAACCATGTGATCATCAATCCAACCCTGAACCATGTGATCATCAATCCAACCCTGAACAATGTGATCATCAGTCTAACCCTGAACCATGTGATCATCAATCCAACCCTGGACCATGTGATCATCAATCTAACCGTGAACAAGGTGATCATCAATATAACCCTTAAACAGGTGATCATCAGTCTAACCCTGAACCAGGTGATCATCAGTCTAATCCTGAACCATGTGATCATCAATCCAACCCTGAACCATGTGATCATCAATGTAACCCTTAACCAGGTGATCATGAGTCTAACCCTGAACCATATGATCATCAATCCAACCCTGAACCATGTGATCATCAATGTAACCGTGAACCAGGTGATCATCTATTTAACCCTTAACCAGGTGATCATGAGTCTAACCCTGAACCATATGATCATCAATCCAACCATGAACCAGGTGATAATCAATCTAACCGTGAACTAGGTGATAATCAATCTAACCGTGAACCAGGTGATAATCAATCTAACCGTGAACCAGGTGATAATCAATCTAACCGTGAACCAGGTGATAATCAATGTAACCGTGAGCCATGTGATCATCAATCCAACCCTGAACCATATGATCATCAATGTAACTGTCAACCAGGTGATCATCAATATAACCCTTAACCAGGTGATCATGAGTCTAACCCTGAACCATATGATCATCAATCCAACCCTGAACCATGTGATCATCAATGTAACCGTGAACCAGGTGATCATCTATATAACCCTTAACCAGGTGATTCTCAGTCTAATCTTGAACCATATGATCATCAATCCAACCCTGAACCATGTGATCATCAATCTAACCGTGAACCAGGTGATCATCAATATAACCCTTAACAAGGTGATCATCAGTCTAATCCTGAACCATGTGATCATCAGGCAAATCCTGAACAATGTGATCATCAATCCAACCCTGAACCATGTGATCATCAATCTAACCGTGAACAAGGTGATCATCATTATAACCCTTAAACAGGTGATCATCAGTATAACCCTGAACCTGGTGATCATCAGTCTAATCTTGAAACATATGATCATCAATCCAACCCTGAACCATGTGATCATCAATCTAACCGTGAACCAGGTGATCATCAATATAACCCTTAACCAGGTGGTCATCAGTCTAATCCTGAACCATGTGATCATCAGGCAAATCCTGAACCATGTGATCATCAATGTAACCCTGAACCATGTGATCATCAATCTAACCGTGAACAAGGTGATCATCAATATAACCCTTAAACAGGTGATCATCAGTCTAACCCTGAACCAGGTGATCATCAGTCTAATCCTGAACCATGTGATCATCAACCCAACCCTGAACCATGTGATCATCAATGTAACCGTGAACCAGGTGATCATCTACATAACCCTTAACCAGGTGATCATGACTCTAACCCTGAACCATATGATCATCAATCCAACCCTGAACCATGTGATCATCAATCTAACCGTGAAAGGTGATAATCAATCTAACCGTGAACCAGGTGATAATCAATGTAACCATGAACCATGTGATCATCAATCCAACCCTTAACCATGTGATCATCAATCCAACCCTGAACCATGTGATCATCAATCCAACCCTGAACAATGTGATCATCAGTCTAACCCTGAACCATGTGATCATCAATCCAACCCTGGACCATGTGATCATCAATCTAACCGTGAACAAGGTGATCATCAATATAACCCTTAAACAGGTGATCATCAGTCTAATCCTGAACCATGTGATCATCAATCCAACCCTGAACCATGTGATCATCAATGTAACCCTTAACCAGGTGATCATCAATGTAACCCTTAACCAGGTGATCATGAGTCTAACCCTGAACCATATGATCATCAATCCAACCCTGAACCATGTGATCATCAATGTAACCGTGAACCAGGTGATCATCTATTTAACCCTTAACCAGGTGATCATGAGTCTAACCCTGAACCATATGATCATCAATCCAACCATGAACCAGGTGATAATCAATCTAACCGTGAACTAGGTGATAATCAATCTAACCGTGAACCAGGTGATAATCAATCTAACCGTGAACCAGGTGATAATCAATCTAACCGTGAACCAGGTGATAATCAATGTAACCGTGAGCCATGTGATCATCAATCCAACCCTGAACCATATGATTATCAATGTAACTGTCAACCAGGTGATCATCAATATAACCCTTAAACAGGTGATTCTCAGTCTAATCTTGAACCATATGATCATCAATCCAACCCTGAACCATGTGATCATCAATCTAACCGTGAACCAGGTGATCATCAATATAACCCTTAACCAGGTGATCATCAGTCTAATCCTGAACCATGTGATCATCAGGCAAATCCTGAACAATGTGATCATCAATGTAACCCTGAACCATGTGATCATCAATCTAACCGTGAACAAGGTGATCATCATTATAACCCTTAAACAGGTGATCATCAGTATAACCCTGAACCAGGTGATCATCAGTCCAATCCTGAACCATGTGATCATCATTCAGACCCTGAACCATGTGATCATCAATCTAACCCTGAACCAGGTGATCATCAGTCTAACCCTGAACCATGTGATCATCAATCCAACCCTGAACCATGTGATCATCAATCCAACCCTGAACCATGTGATCATCAAACTAACCCTGAACAATGTGATAATCAGTCTAACCCTGAACCATGTGATCATCAATCCAACCTTGGGCCATGTGATCATCAATCTAAACGTGAACAAGGTGATCATCAATATAACCCTTAAACAGGTGATCATCAGTCTAACACTGAACCAGGTGATCATCAGTCCAATCCTGAACCATGGCATCATCAATCCAACCCTGAACCATGTGATCATCAATCTAACCGTGAACCAGGTGATCATCAATATAACCCTTAACGACGTGATCATCAGGCTAACCCTGAACCAGGTGATCATTTGTCTAATCCTGAACCATGTGATCATCAATGTAACCGTCAACCAGGTGATCATGAGTCTAACCCTGAACCATATGATCATCAATCCAACCCTGAACCATGTGATCATCAATGTAACCGTCAACAAGGTGATCATCAATATAACCCTTAACCAGGTGATCATGAGTCTAACCCTGAACCATATGATCATCAATCCAACCCTGAACCATGTGATCATCAATGTAACCGTGAACCAGGTGATCATGAGTCTAACCCTGAACCATATGATCATCAATCCAACCCTGAACCATGTGATCATCAATCTAACCGTGAACCAGGTGATTCTCAGTCTAATCTTGAACCAAATGATCATCAATCCAACCCTGAACCATGTGATCATCAATCTAACCGTGAACCAGGTGATCATCAATATAACCCTTAACCAGGTGGTCATCAGTCTAATCCTGAACCATGTGATCATCAGGCAAATCCTGAACCATGTGATCATCAATGTAACCCTGAACCATGTGATCATCAATCTAACCGTGAACAAGGTGATCATCAATATAACCCTTAAACAGGTGATCATCAGTCTACCCCTGAACCAGGTGATCATCAGTCCAATCCTGAACCATGTCATCATCAATCCAACCCTAAACCATGTGATCATCAATCTAACCGTGAACCAGGTGATCATCAATATAACCCTTAACGACGTGATCATCAGGCTAACCCTGAACCAGGTGATCAATTGTCTAATCCTGAACCATGTGATCATCAATGTAACCGTCAACCAGGTGATCATGAGTCTAACCCTGAACCATATGATCATCAATCCAACCCTGAACAATGTGATCATCAATATAACCCTTAAACAGGAGATCATCAGTCTAACCCTGAACCAGGTGATCATCAGTCCTATCCTGAACCATGTGATCATCAATCCAAACCTGAACCATGTGATCATCAATCTAACCGTGAACCAGGTGATCATCAATATAACCCTTAACGAGGTGATCATCAGGCTAACCCTGAACCAGGTGATCATCAGTCTAAACCTGAACCATGTGATCATCAATCCAACCCTGAACCATGTGATCATCAATGTAACCGTCAACCAGGTGATCATCAATATAATCCTTAACCAGTTGATCATGAGTCTAACCCTGAACCATATGATCATCAATCCAACCCTGAACCATGTGATCATCAATGTAACCGTCAATCAGGTGATCATCAACATAACCCTTAACCAAATGATCATGAGTCTAACCCTGAACCATATGATCATCAATCCAACCCTGAACCATGTGATCATCAATGTTACCGTGAACAAGGTGATTCTCAGTCTAATCTTGAACCATATGATCATTAATCCAACCCTGAACCATGTGATCATCAATCTAACCGTGAACCAGGTGATCATCAATATAACCCTTAACCAGGTGGTCATCAGTCTAATCCTGAACCATGTGATCATCAGGCAAATCCTGAACCATGTGATCATCAATGTAACCCTGAACCATGTGATCATCAATCTAACCCCGAACAAGGTGATCATCAATATAACCCTTAAACAGGTGATCATCAGTCTAACCCTTAAACAGGTGAACATCAGTCCAATCCTGAACCATGTCATCATCAATCCAACCCTGAACCATGTGATCATCAATCTAACCGTGAACCAGGTGATCATCAATATAACCCTTAACGACGTGATCATCAGGCTAACCCTGAACCAGGTGATCATTCGTCTAATCCTGAACCATGTGATCATCAATGTAACCGTCAACAAGGTGATCATCAATATAACCCTTAACCAGGTGATCATGAGTCTAACCCTGAACCATATGATCATCAATCCAACCCTGAACCATGTGATCATCAATGTAACCGTGAACCAGGTGATTCTCAGTCTAATCTTGAACCATATGATCATTAATCCAACCCTGAACCATGTGATCATCAATCTAACCGTGAACCAGGTGATCATCAATATAACCCTTAACCAGGTGGTCATCAGTCTAATCCTGAACCATGTGATCATCAGGCAAATCCTGAACCATGTGATCATCAATGTAACCCTGAACCATGTGATCATCAATCTAACCGTGAACAAGGTGATCATCAATATAACCCTTAAACAGGTGATCATCAGTCTAACCCTTAAACAGGTGAACATCAGTCCAATCCTGAAACATGTCATCATCAATCCAACCCTGAACCATGTGATCATCAATCTAACCGTGAACCAGGTGATCATCAATATAACCCTTAACGACGTGATCATCAGGCTAACCCTGAACCAGGTGATCATTCATCTAATCCTGAACCATGTGATCATCAATGTAACCGTCAACAAGGTGATCATCAATATAACCCTTAACCAGGTGATCATGAGTCTAACCCTGAACCATATGATCATCAATCCAACCCTGAACCATGTGATCATCAATGTAACCGTGAACCAGGTGATCATGAGTCTAACCCTGAACCATATGATCATCAATCCAACCCTGAACCATGTGATCATTAATGTAACCCTGAACCAGGTGATCATTTGTCTAATCCTGAACCATGTGATCATCAATGTAACCGTCAACCAGGTGATCATCAATATGAACCTTAACCAGGTGATCATGAGTCTAACCCTGAACCATATGATCATCAATCCAACCCTGAACCATGTGATCATCAATCTAACCGTGAACCAGGTGATCATCAATATAACCCTTAACGAGGTGATCATCAGGCTAACCCTGAACCAGGTGATCATCAGTCTAATCCTGAACCATGTGATCATCAATCCAACCCTGAATCATGTGAACATCAATGTAACCCTTAACCAGGTGATCATGAGTCTATCCCTGAACCATATGATCATCAATCAAACCCTGAACCATGTGATCATCAATGTAACCGTGAACCATGTGATCATCTATATAACCCTTAACCAAGTGATCATGAGTCTAACCCTGAAGCATATGATCATCAATCCAACCCTGAACCATGTGATTATCAATCTAACCGTGAACCAGGTGATAATCAATCTAACCGTGACCCAGGTGATAATCAATGTAACCATGAACCATGTGATCATCAATCCAACCCTTAACCATGTGATCATCAATCCAACCCTGAACAATGTGATCATCAGTCTAACCCTGAACCATGTGATCATCAATGTAACCGTCAATCAGGTGATCATCAATATAACCCTTAACCAGGTGATCATCAGGCTAACCCTGAACCAGGTGATCATCAGTCTAATCCTGAACCATGTGATCATCAATCCAACCCTGAACCATGTGATCATCAATGTAACCCTTAACCAGGTGATCATGAGTCTAACCTGAACCATATGATCATCAATCCAACCCTGAACCATGTGATCATCAATGTAACCGTGAACCAGGTGATCATCTATATAACCCTTAACCAGGTGATCATGAGTCTAACCCTGAACCATATGATCATCAATCCAACCCTGAACCATTTCATCATCAATGTAACCGTCAACCAGGTGATCATGAGTCTAACCCTGAACCATATGATCATCAATCCAACCCTGAACCATGTGATCATCAATGTAACCCTGAACCAGGTGATCATTTGTCTAATCCTGAACCATGTGATCATCAATGTAACCGTCAACCAGGTGATCATCAATATAACCCTTAACCAGGTGATCATGAGTCTAACCCTGAACCATATGATCATCAATCCAACCCTGAACCAAGTGATCATCAATGTAACCGTGAACCAGGTGATCATCTATATAACCCTTAACCAGGTGATCATGAGTCTAACCCTGAACCATATGATCATCAATCAAACCCTGAACCATTTGATCATCAATGTAACCGTCAGCCAGGTGATCATGAGTCTAACCCTGAACCATATGATCATCAATCCAACCCTCAACCATGTGATCATCAGGCGAATCCTGAACCATTTGATCATCAATGTAACCCTGAACCATGTGATCATCAATCTAACCGTGAACAAGATGATCATCAATATAACCCTTAAACAGGAGATCATCAGTCTAACCCTGAACCAGGTGATCATCAGTCCTATCCTGAACCATGTGATCATCAATCCAAACCTGAACCAGGTGATCATCAATCTAACCGTGAACCAGGTGATCATCAATATAACCCTTAACGAGGTGATCATCAGGCTAACCCTGAACCAGGTGATCATCAGTCTAATCCTGAACCATATGATCATCAATCCAACCCTGAACCATGTGATCATCAATGTAACCGTCAATCAGGTGATCATCAATATAACCCTTAACCAGGTGATCATGACTCTAACCCTGAACCATATGATCATCAATTCAACCCTGAACCATGTGATCATCAATCTAACCGTGAACCAGGTGATAATCAATCTAACCGTGAACCAGGTGATAATCAATGTAACCATAAACATGTGATCATCAATCCAACCCTTAACCATGTGATCATCAATCCAATACTGAACCATGTGATCATCAATCCAACCCTGAACAATGTGATCATCAGTCTAACCCTGAACCATGTGATCATCAATCCAACCCTGGACCATGTCATCATCAATCTAACCGTGAACAAGTTGATCATCAATATAACCCTTAAACAGGTGATCATCAGTCTAACCCTGAACCAGGTAATCATCAGTCTAATCCTGAACCATGTGATCATCAATCCAACCCTGAACCATGTGATCATCAATGTAACCCTTAACCAGGTGATCATGAGTCTAACCCTGAACCATATGATCATCAATCCAACCCTGAACCATGTGATCATCAATGTAACCGTGAACCAGGTGATCATCTATTTAACCCTTAACCAGGTGATCATGAGTCTAACCCTGAACCATATGATCATCAATCCAACCGTGAACCAAGTGATAATCAATCTAACCGTGAACTAGGTGATAATCAATCTAACCGTGAACCAGGTGATAATCAATCTAACCGTGAACCAGGTGATAATCAATCTAACCGTGAACCAGGTGATAATCAATCTAACCGTGAACCAGGTGATAATCAATCTAACCGTGAACCAGGTGATAATCAATCTAACCGTGAACCAGGTGATAATCAATGTAACCGTGAACCATGTGATCATCAATCCAACCCTGAACCATATGATCATCAATGTAACCGTCAACCAGGTGATCATCAATATAACCCTTAACGAGGTGATCATCAGGCTAACCCTGAACCAGGTGATCATCAGTCTAATCCTGAACCATATGATCATCAATCCAACCCTGAACCATGTGATCATCAATGTAACCGTCAATCAGGTGATCATCAATATAACCCTGAACCAGGTGATCATGAGTCTAACCCTGAACCATATGATCATCAATCCAACCCTGAACCATGTGATCATCAATGTAACCGTGAACCAGGTGATCATCTATATAACCCTTAACCAGGTGATCATGAGTCTAACCCTGAACCATATGATCATCAATCCAACCCTGAACCATGTGATCATCAATGTAACCGTGAACCAGGTGATCATCTATATAACCCTTAACCAGGTGATTCTCAGTCTAATCTTGAACCATATGATCATCAATCCAACCCTGAACCATGTGATCATCAATCTAACCGTGAACCAGGTGATCATCAATATAACCCTTAACCAGGTGATCATCAGTCTAATCCTGAACCATGTGATCATCAGGCAAATCCTGAACAATGTGATCATCAATGTAACCCTGAACCATGTGATCATCAATCTAACCTTGAACAAGGTGATCATCAATATAACCCTTAAACAGGTGATCATCAGTATAACCCTTAACCAGGTGATCATCAGTCCAATCCTGAACCATGTGATCATCATTCAGACCCTGAACCATGTGATCATCAAACTAACCGTGAACCAGGTGATCATCAATATAACCCTTAACGACGTGATCATCAGGCTAACCCTGAACCAGGTGATCATTTGTCTAATCCTGAACCATGTGATCATCAATGTAACCGTCAACCAGGTGATCATGAGTCTAACCCTGAACCATATGATCATCAATCCAACCCTGAACCATGTGATCATCAATGTAACCGTCAACCAGGTGATCATCAATATAACCCTTAACCAGGTGATCATGAGTCTAACCCTGAACCATATGATCATCAATCCAACCCTGAACCATGTGATCATCAATGTAACCGTGAACCAGGTGATCATCTATATAACCCTTAACCAGGTGATCATGAGTCTAACCCTGAACCATATGATCATCAATCAAACCCTGAACCATTTGATCATCAATGTAACCGTCAACCAGGTGATCATGAGTCTAACCCTGAACCATATGATCATCAATCCAACCCTGAACCATGTGATCATCAGGCGAATCCTGAACCATGTGATCATCAATGTAACCCTGAACCATGTGATCATCAATCTAACCGTGAACAAGGTGATCATCAATATAACCCTTAAACAGGAGATCATCAGTCTAACCCTGAACCAGGTGATCATCAGTCCTATCCTGAACCATGTGATCATCAATCCAACCCTGAACCAGGTGATCATCAATCTAACCGTGAACCAGGTGATCATCAATATAACCCTTAACGAGGTGATCATCAGGCTAACCCTGAACCAGGTGATCATCAGTCTAATCCTGAACCATGTGATCATCAATCCAACCCTGAACCATGTGATCATCAATGTAACCGTCAAACAGGTGATCATCAATATAATCCTTAACCAGTTGATCATGAGTCTAACCCTGAACCATATGATCATCAATCCAACCCTGAACCATGTGATCATCAATGTAACCGTCAATCAGGTGATCATCAATATAACCCTTAACCAGGTGATCATGAGTCTAACCCTGAACCATATGATCATCAATCCAACCCTGAACCATGTGATCATCAATGTAACCGTCAACCAGGTGATCATGAGTCTAACCCTGAACCATATGATCATCAATCCAACCCTGAACCATGTGATCATCAGGCGAATCCTGAACCATGTGATCATCAATGTAACCCTGAACCATGTGATCATCAATCTAACCGTGAACAAGGTGATCATCAATATAACCCTTAAACAGGAGATCATCAGTCTAACCCTGAACCAGGTGATCATCAGTCCTATCCTGAACCATGTGATCATCAATCCAACCCTGAACCAGGTGATCATCAATCTAACCGTGAACCAGGTGATCATCAATATAACCCTTAACGAGGTGATCATCAGGCTAACCCTGAACCAGGTGATCATCAGTCTAATCCTGAACCATGTGATCATCAATCCAACCCTGAACCATGTGATCATCAATGTAACCGTCAAACAGGTGATCATCAATATAATCCTTAACCAGTTGATCATGAGTCTAACCCTGAACCATATGATCATCAATCCAACCCTGAACCATGTGATCATCAATGTAACCGTCAATCAGGTGATCATCAATATAACCCTTAACCAGGTGATCATGAGTCTAACCCTGAACCATATGATCATCAATCCAACCCTGAACCATGTGATCATCAATGTAACCGTGAACCAGGTGATCATGAGTCTAACCCTGAACCATATGATCATCAATCCAACCCTGAACCATGTGATCATCAATCTAACCGTGAACCAGGTGATTCTCAGTCTAATCTTGAACCATATGATCATCAATCCAACCCTGAACCATGTGATCATCAATCTAACCGTGAACCAGGTGATCATCAATATAACCCTTAACCAGGTGGTCATCAGTCTAATCCTGAACCATGTGATCATCAGGCAAATCCTGAACCATGTGATCATCAATGTAACCCTGAACCATGTGATCATCAATCTAACCGTGAACAAGGTGATCATCAATATAACCCTTAAACAGGTGATCATCAGTCTACCCCTGAAGCAGGTGAACATCAGTCCAATCCTGAACCATGTCATCATCAATCCAACCCTAAACCATGTGATCATCAATCTAACCGTGAACCAGGTGATCATCAATATAACCCTTAACGACGTGATCATCAGGCTAACCCTGAACCAGGTGATCATTTGTCTAATCCTGAACCATGTGATCATCAATGTAACCGTCAACCAGGTGATCATGAGTCTAACCCTGAACCATATGATCATCAATCCAACCCTGAACAATGTTATCATCAATATAACCCTTAAACAGGAGATCATCAGTCTAACCCTGAACCAGGTGATCATCAGTCCTATCCTGAACCATGTGATCATCAATCCAAACCTGAACCATGTGATCATCAATCTAACCGTGAACCAGGTGATCATCAATATAACCCTTAACGAGGTGATCATCAATGTAACCGTCAACGAGGTGATCATCAGGCTAACCCTGAACCAGGTGATCATCAGTCTAATCCTGAACCATGTGATCATCAATCCAACCCTGAATCATGTGAACATCAATGTAACCCTTAACCAGGTGATCATGAGTCTAACCCTGAACCATATGATCATCAATCAAACCCTGAACCATGTGATCATCAATGTAACCGTGAACCATGTGATCATCTATATAACCCTTAACCAAGTGATCATGAGTCTAACCCTGAAGCATATGATCATCAATCCAACCCTGAACCATGTGATTATCAATCTAACCGTGAACCAGGTGATAATCAATCTAACCGTGACCCAGGTGATAATCAATGTAACCATGAACCATGTGATCATCAATCCAACCCTTAACCATGTGATCATCAATCCAACCCTGAACAATGTGATCATCAGTCTTACCCTGAACCATGTGATCATCAATGTAACCGTCAATCAGGTGATCATCAATATAACCCTTAACCAGGTGATCATCAGGCTAACCCTGAACCAGGTGATCATCAGTCTAATCCTGAACCATGTGATCATCAATCCAACCCTGAACCATGTGATCATCAATGTAACCCTTAACCAGGTGATCATGAGTCTAACCTGAACCATATGATCATCAATCCAACCATGAACCATGTGATCATCAATGTAACCGTGAACCAGGTGATCATCTATATAACCCTTAACCAGGTGATCATGAGTCTACCCCTGAACCATATGATCATCAATCCAACCCTGAACCATTTCATCATCAATGTAACCGTCAACCAGGTGATCATGAGTCTAACCCTGAACCATATGATCATCAATCCAACCCTGAACCATGTGATCATCAATGTAACCCTGAACCAGGTGATCATTTGTCTAATCCTGAACCATGTGATCATCAATGTAACCGTCAACCAGGTGATCATCAATATAACCCTTAACCAGGTGATCATGAGTGTAACCCTGAACCATATGATCATCAATCCAACCCTGAACCAAGTGATCATCAATGTAACCGTGAACCAGGTGATCATCTATATAACCCTTAACCAGGTGATCATGAGTCTAACCCTGAACCATATGATCATCAATCAAACCCTGAACCATTTGATCATCAATGTAACCGTCAGCCAGGTGATCATGAGTCTAACCCTGAACCATGTGATCATCAATCTAACCTTGAACCATGTGATCATCAATCTAACCCTGAACCAGGTGAACATCAGTCTAACCCTGATCCAGGTGATCATCAATCTAACCCTGAAATTATAAATTGGGGAAACAAAAAAATCCATATTTTTACAAATCAAGCAGCATTTTTATATTATGAATAGCGGAGCAGGAAACAACACTTTGTACAACTGGATCCTGAAACTGCACACCATTGAACCCCACGACTTAAATGAAAAATTTAATTAAACACTTATTTTTACTCCTTTTTATCTCTCTTTTTCTAGGTTCCACAATATTGTAAACAAACCCAGAACAACCCCCCCCCTTTTTTTCTTTTTCGTTTTGTAATTGAAACCCCCAACCCCCCCTTTCTTTTTTGTTTTTTAGTTTCCACTTCCAGTCCATATTTATCCTATTTCAATCTCAAATATTGATTATATACCTATGAACTCAATTGTCAATTTTCTGAATCTATTTTAATTTAATTTTTAATTTTAATTTAATTTAATATACTGGTTTGATCCCCGAAGGGAAATTAAGAAGGCACACTCTAGCTACTGATTACAAACGCATGCATACATATATGTTTGTGAGTACAGGCCCCTGTATCACACACACACACACAAGGGGGCCTGTAGGCATGCAGGGGAGGTAGAGTGGCAGGCAGCTCCTTCTTGATGCGCCTCAAATGAGCAATTTTGTAAAGGGGACGGCACCTTGCTCAAGGGTGCCTCGGCAGTGCTCCGGAGATGAGTTGACACCTCCCACTGTCAGCTCACCTCCGGGTATTTTTGGGGGGGCGGGAGCGGGAATCGAACCGCCGATCTTAAATCATAGGACGACCTGCTCTACCGCCTGCTTTACCACTGAGCCACTGCCGCCCTAATTTATTGTATTTATATTATATTATTTATTTATATTTAAGCCTAAAATAAATGTAAAGAATGAATTTACAAATATTTAGAATATTGCATGAAATTTTATTATTATGTATTAAAAATACTAACATGTGTTGGGGAGGACCTCTTCTTGTTTTTATAATGTGTCTCCCTTGTTATTTATTAAAGATTGTACAATAAACAATCAAACTAACACCAAATTTCCATTTTATTCAACTTATATTTCTGTTAATGGCACCTTCGCTTCATTTTACCAAAAACTTATTTATTCGATTTTTGAAGCCAATATTTAAGAGTTCTCTATTTATTCCTCATTTAATTCTATATTTGCGGAAAATATGGACTATTTTTTTTTCTTTATTTAACAATTCTGGGTCTGTTTAGATAGGTTAACAATAATAAACAATAAATTAAATATGAATATAAATAATTTTATAAAACAATTAATTTTAGTTTAATGAATTGAGTAAAATCTTGAATGTTAATTGCCCTTCTGATTTAAAGCAACCAAAGAGTTTGTTATGAAGTTTACCCTTGCTGGGAGAATCTTTTATTTTACTAATACAAACTCCTTTCTTTTAACCTTTATGTTACGGCCGTAGCTCATCCGTTTGTATTGTGTGTCCCTCTGCGGCCCTGCCTCTGAGCTGCTGGCCCTGCCCTGCTCTGCTCCCAGATGCTCCGCCCTCCGTCAGTGCCAGGTGTGGTGTCTCTGGGACTCCTGACTGCACCTCGTCACCAGACCATCTCCTGATTGGTGTGCTGTCTTCCTGCCTGGCCCAAGCCCTGCCACGTCACCTGGCAGGGACACTTTAAAAGCTCTGCAAGCCACTTAGTCAGGGCGCCTGTCTGACTGTGGCAGCACGCCTTTGACACTGACAAATTGAGAACTTGTAACCTTGCGTGTATATTGAATTTGTGTGCGACCCTTGGTTTAAAGCTTGTTAGTATTTCATGTTTAATTTGAGTATTTTTGTTAGTGAAGTTTTGATCTTTGAAATGCGCCCATTGGCTGAGAACCTTAGTTAAACCTTTGTACTTGTTTGCGAGTATTTCAAATAAATGTTTTATGTTCCCCCTTTTTGAAATCCATTATTATGTTATCTATCCAGTCCTCTAGCTGGGTCGTAATACTTTACTACATATTTTATTTAATTTAATTTATTTATTGTATATAATTTTAACTACGTGGCACCCAACTAAAGTTCTATCATTATTATTCAGCGTCTACTTTATGTTGTTCTTTTACCAGAAGGGACCCTAAATTAAATTTTATTATAGCACAAATTTATTGTTTATTATTTATTATGATTATTTCATCAATCAGTTTATTTTTTATTTATTTAAATATCTGTTTTTCATATAAAAATTCATAAATATGTTTTTCTTCTTTCTCTCTCCACCTTCTTTTTTGTTTAACCTCAAACACCCATCCCCCTTCTTTTCCTAACCCCAACCCCTGTTGTTTTCCTAATCCTAACCCCCCCCCCTTCTCTCCCTAAACCCTAACTCCTGATTCTCCTAATCCTAACCAACCCCCACCCCACTTACCCCCCCAACCTTCTAATCCCTAAACCTTTCCTTTTCTTTCCCCTACCACAACCATTCTGATTTAGGTTGATTGTCCTCACATTTTTGGTGTACCCCAGGATGGTGTAGCGGTAACATCAATGCCTACCAACTGGAGATGGAGGGTTCAAACCCCAACTGGGCCACATCTGTGTTAAACAGTGTTTTAATCACAAAAAAATCAGATTTGTGTCGTCCCATAGCCACAACCCAGAGGCTATAACTCAACGCTGTAAACGCAAGCTTCACAATCAGTCCAGTGGGTTTCGGGTCCCGCTCTGGGCATGCCCCATTACCTCCATCATCCCTCCAAAGTATCAGTAGAGTGTTTTAATTTTGGACCTAGTTTATTATTATTTTATCTCATTACTTTTTTTAGCTCTTTCCTGCTCCATTTTCTTTTTATGAGAGTGCTTTTTAAATGTTAACATCCAGTTTATCCGACTCCCCCAGGTTTTCCTGACTCCCCTAACTTTTATCTCCCCTTCCCTTAATTTTAATTGATTTTAATGTATTTTAATCCTTTTAAACTCTTGATTTTTTGTATGGCATTTTAGGGTGACCCCACTCCCGGGTCCCATGCGCCAGTGCACTTCGTAGTTCCTCTCAAGGAACTACGTGCCTTACTGTACCTAACCCTAACCCTAACCCTAACCCCTAACCCTATCCCCTAACCCTAACGCTAACCCTAAACCCTAACCCTAACTGTAACCCCTAACCCTAACCCTTACAATAACCATAACTTCTAACCCTAACCCTAAACCCTAACCCTAACCCTAACTGTAACCCCTAACCCTAACCCTAACAATAACCATAACATCTAACCTTAACCCTAACCATACCCTAACCCTAACCCTACCTTAACCCTAACCCTAACAAAACCCTAACCCTAAACCTAACCCTAAACCCTAACCCTAACCCTAACCCTAACTGTAACCCCTAACCCTAACAATAACCATAACCTCTAATCTTAACCCTAACCATACCCTAACCCTAACCCTACCTTAACCCTAACCCTAAAAAAGCCCTAACCCTAAACCTAAACCTACCCCTAACCCTAACTCTACCCCTACCCCTATCCCTAACCCTAACCCTAACCCTAACCCTACTCTAACCGTTACCCCTTACCCCTAACCCTAACTGTAACCCCTAACCCTAACCCTAACGCTAACCCTAAACCCTAACCCTAATTGTAACCCCTAACCCTAACCCTAACCCTTACAATAACCATAACTTCTAACCCTAACCCTAACCCTAAACCCTAAACCCTAACCCTAACTGTAACCCCTAACCCTAACCGTAACAATAACCATTTATAACAATAACCACTTTTTTCTTTTTCTTATTCTTTATTTTTTATTTTTTATATATACATATATTCTTTTTTTAAAAATTTGTTGTAATTAGGTGCAAATCCTGTGCTTTTGCCCCCTGTGCTTGTGCTTCGTTTTATCCTTTTAGATTCGTTTTTACCCGGGGAGGAATCAACATGTCGGTTCACCTGTCAAACCGGTTTTCAGTCCTGGTAGCCGCACCGGAGGATCAAACCAGGAAGGCTACCCCAGCCAAAGCAAACCGCCCATCCTCCGGGGCAGCCTCCACCTCCACCCCCACCCCCACCTTCAACCGTTCTTCTGCCTCTGATTCGGTCCCACAGACCAAATTGTATTTTAAAATCTTACAAGCTGTCCACCATCTGGAGATCCTAGACTCTCACGTGGAGAAGGGAACATGCCCTCCTGGCATGAAGAAACAGGTGGTCAAATTATCCCAATTCATTAAACCTTCCTCACCCAATGACACAACCTTCAATAAAATTAATGACAATACAATAAACTGGCGACAAACAAATCTACAAATTTTACACCACCACTACGATGCCGCTATCCAGGCCTTCATCCCCCAACTCCGTTGCTTTGCGGAGGCGGACTATGAGAGGGCGCTTCAGTGGGGGAGAGCTCGGTACAGACATAAACTAACCCCATCCTCTATAACAATATTAAAGGACATTTTAATTTCCAACTGCCCTCCTGTGAAAATAACCCCGACTAAAACAGCCCCCGAGCTCTCCCCCACTGACTTCCCACCTCTCCCTCCTCCCACATCGGCCACGTCGGCGTCACCCCCACTACCATCAACGGAACCAGAGGGAGACCCTAGGGGACCCTTATCCCACCCTGTCCTCCCAGCGCGTAGCCCCACCCGGGAGGTGGTGGCTGCGGTTCACCACAACCCGGTCATCACACCCACCCCTCCATCCTCTGAACCCTCCCCACCTCACGGCATCCCTCCTTCCCCTCCTCCCCTCCTTACCTTCCCCCTCCCTTCCCCTCCTTCACCCATAACCCATTGTTGCCCCCTTTCCCCCTCTCCCCCTTCCGCTCCCCTCTCTCCATCCCGTAGCCCCCCCCCCCTCCGTTAGCCCCTCGTCTCCCCACTGTCAGATACACCAATGTAATAGCTCCGGCAAATGACTCCATCACCTTTTCTCCTCTCTCACCCACAGACACTCTGGACGTCCAGTCCACTGAGCCAGAGCCGCCACTCCCAAACTGCTCCGGCAGTCCTCCTTCCATCCCTGCCGCAACAAAAAGTGATCAGACAGTGATGATGAGTGATATTCATGTAAGCGAACCACTGCTTAACTCACCCACTGTATCTGAGTCGATCACTGTTGCCTCAAGGGAGCCCCCAGTGGCGCCTCCGCGCTCGCCTGGACGTCCAGAACCTCACAGACACCCCACCACTTTCCGTAAAATCTTGGACTGGTCCCTCACGGTTCACAAACCCCACCTCATCATCGGTGACTCCAACCTTTCCCGTATCCCTACTTTTAAGCACCCAGATGTCCAAATTGACAGTTTCCCCGGTGCCACCTTCCATCATATCAATTCGATTATCAAAAAACTTCCACCACAACCCACCCCCCACACCGTCATCATCTCGGCTGGCCTTAACAACTGCCTTCAGGAGCAGGTCCCACTGACCACCTGGAAACAGCTGCAGCAGTTGTTGAGGACAGCCCAATCCACCTTCCCCTCTGCCAAAATTTATATTCCTGTCATTAATTTCTCTGATCAATTATCCACCCGGAAACAAACTCTGATCAATAAATTAAATCAAACAATCATCAGTAAATGCACATTTTTACCTGAACTCGACCCCTCACTCTTTCAAGTTGTGGACTCGGACCCCATTCACTGGACTCCCCAAACCGCCTCCACCATCCTCCACTACTGGTGCAAACAGTTAAACTTCTAGTGGGGGGTGACAGTGTAACCACGACCCCCCATCTCCACAACCCACATAGCAATGTTCTGAATCTTTGTTCCACTTTTCAACTCACTCTTGAAACTAGACAGTTACTAGAAAAAGGACTCACCTTCATCCCCACTCCACCCCCTCCCTCCCGACCGGACCTCCGAGGGGACCTCCACCTCTTCCACAGACGACTCTGTTTAATAGATCACTTTGGAACATCTGACACGTGGGAACCGGTGCCGTTCGTCGAGCCGTCCAGGTGGGAACCGAACCCGGACTTGGCATCCCCGGACCTCCGGGACCTGGTGGATGCCAACCTCCGCTCCCTCAGCCGCTGGCGTCCGCACACCTCATCCACACCCAACATCACACAAGCACAACAACACATAATTAAACAGTTATCATCTTGCACACACATAATCATTAAACCGGCAGACAAAGGCGGCCAAATTGTGCTCCAAGATTTAAACAACTACACTCTGGAAGCACACCGTCAACTTAACAATTTGGATTATTACAAAAAACTAGACCAACCACTACAATCTGAAACACAAACAATCATAAGAAACATTACAACAGACCTCTACAACCAAAAATATATAACACACAAGCAAAAAACCTACCTGGACGGCCCAGACGAGCCCCGACCGCGTCTTTTTTACCTCCTCCCAAAAATCCACAAACCCTCTGAAACCTGGACGGTCCCCTCGGTGGTCCCAGTAGGGAGACCTATTGTCAGTGATTGCGGGTCCGAGTCCCAACACATCGCCGAATTCATAGACCACTTCATCAACCCCCTCTCCCACCTGCACCCCAGCTATATCAAAGACACATACACATTCGTTCACCGTCTGTCTTCCTTTCAGGTTCCACCCTACACACTCCTCTTCTCCGTAGATATAGACTCTCTCTATACAAACATAGAGACCCACCTCGGCCTCTCAGCCGTTAAGAACATTTTCCTCCGCAACCCCGATCCCGCCCGACCCGACTCCGCCATTTTACAGTTGTTAGAAATCACCCTCACCCGAAATGACTTCACCTTCAATAACCAGCACTACCTCCAGGTCTGGGGCTGCGCGATGGGGAGGAAATACTCCCCCTCATACGCCGACATTTACCTGGCCGAGTGGGAGGATTCCGCTCTCCGCAACTGCCCCCACCAGCCCCTCCTCTACGTGAGATATCTGGACGACATCTTTGGGCTGTGGGACGGATCGGAGGCGGAATTTTTACAATTCATTCACGTCCTGAACTCCCACCACCCCAAAATAAAATTAAAACACAAAATCCACCAGGACTACATAGAGTTCCTTGACACCACCGTTTTTTTCAAGAACTGAACCGAACCCGGAAAAAACTCGCAACTAAAGTCTATTTTAAAGAGACGGACCGGCATGCCCTCCTTTTTAAAACATCCTATCACCCGAGGCACACTTTTAAGGGGGTAATCAAATCGCAGCTAATCCGCTTCCACAGGATCTGCACCTACCCGAAGGATGTGGAGGAGGCGACCAAAGTTTTATTTAGTGCACTCCGGTGGCGGGGGTATTCGAGGCGCTTCCTGAGGAGTATTAAGGCAGAGGTTAATGCAGCCCCCCCTCGAACTAGCACTCCCAACCTGGTCTCCTCAGAAACAAAACAATTTCTCATCCCACTGGTCACCACCTACTCTCAGTTAACACAACCCCTCCTTAGTACTATCCGCCACAACTTCTCCCACTTACAGTCCACCCACCCGTCCCTGGGGGGCTGCCGTTTGATCTCCGCCTTCAGGAGAAACAAGAATCTTAAAGACCTCCTGGTCCACGCAGCCCTGAAACCGGCAACTCCTGGGGAGGCGTCTCGAACCCGGGAGATCCATTTTACCCACACCCGTTACATTTTTAATCCATTCAGTCGGGCTGGTTTTAATCTCTGGCAGGCCCCCACACCCGGCACCTCGAATGCCGTGTATGCCATCAGATGTCGGGCCTGCCAGAGATTATACATTGGGGAAACAAAAAATTCCATATTTTTACAAATCAAGCAGCATTTTTATATTATGAATAGCGGAGCAGGAAACAACACTTTGTACAACCATTTTAAAACCCATGGACCTCACAACGTCCAGAGCCTGGGGTTAGAAAGTGACAGCCGTTGGTCCACCATGCAACGACGGGCAGCAGAAAGACGGTGGATCCTGAAACTGCACACAATGGAACCCCACGGCTTAAATGAAAAATGTAATTAAACACTTCTTTTTACTCCATTTTATCTCTCTTTTTCTAGGTTCCACAATATTGTAAACAAACCCCGAACCCCCCCCTTTCTTTTTTGTTTTTTAGTTTCCATTTCCAGTCCATATTTATCCTATTTTAATCTCAAATATTTATTATATACCTATGAACTCAATTGTCAATTTTATGAATCTATTTTAATTTATTGTATTTATATTATATTATTTATTTGTATTTAAGCCTAACAGAAATATAAAGAATAAATTTACGAATATTTAGAATTTTGCATGATATTTTATTATTATTTATTAAAAATGTGTTGGGGAGGACCTCTTCTTGCTTTTATAAGGTGTCTCCCTTGTTATTTATTAAAGGTTTGGACAATGAACAATCAAACTAACACCAAATTTATATTTTATTCAACTTATATTTCTGTCAATGGCACCTTCGCTTCATTTTACCAAAAACTTATTTATTCGACTTTTGAAGCCAATATTTAAGAGCTTTCTATTTATTCCTCACTTAATCCTATATTTGCGG
This sequence comes from Antennarius striatus, assembly GCF_040054535.1. NCBI lineage: Eukaryota > Metazoa > Chordata > Actinopteri > Lophiiformes > Antennariidae > Antennarius > Antennarius striatus. The sequence continues at coordinate 6,639 of NC_090778.1, read as the reverse complement.
AAAATATGGACTATTTTTTTCTTTCTTTTATCCTTTTAACATTCTGGGTCTCTTTAGATAGGTTAACAATAATAAACAATAAATTAAATAGGAATATAAATAATTTTATAAAACAATTTTAGCTTTATGAATTGAGTAAAATCTTGAATGCTAATTGCCCTTCTGATTTAAAGTAACCAACGAGCTTATTATGAAGTTGACCCTTGCTGGGAGAACCTTTTATTTTACTAATACACATTCCTTTCGTTTAACTTTTTTTACATGTTTTATTTAATGTAATTTATTTATTGTATATAATTTTAACTACGTGGCACTCAACTAAAGTTTTATCATTATTATTCAGCTTCTACTCTATGTGGTTTTTTTACCAGAAGGGACCCTAAATCAAATTTTATTATAGCACTAATTTATTGTTTATTATTTATTATGACCATTTCATCAATCAATTAATTGATTTTTTATTTATTTAAACATCTACGTTTTTCATATAAAAATTCATAAATACATTTCTCTTCTTTTTCTCTCCACCTCCTTAAACCTCAAACACCCATCCCCTAACCCTAACCCCATCCCCTAACCCTAACCCTAACCTTAACCCTAACCCCCCCCCCCCCCAACCTTCTAATCCCTAAACCTTTCCTTTTCTTTCCCCTACCACAACCCTTCTGATTTAGGTGAATTGTCATCACATTTTTTGTGTACCCCCAGGATGGTGTAGAGGTAACATCGATGCCTACCAACTGGAGATTGAGGGTTCAAACCCCAACAGGGCCACATCTCTTTTAAACAGTGTTTTAATCAGAATAAACTCAAATTTGTGTCATCCTACAGCCACAACCCAGGGGCTGTAGCTCAACGCTGTAAACCCAACTTTCACAATCAATCAAGCGGGGTTCAGGTCCCGCTCTGGGCATGCCCCATTACCTCCATCATCCCTCCAAAGTATCAGTGGAGTGTTTTTATTGTGGACCTAGTTTATTATTTTTATTTTATCTCATCCCCCCCCCCTTTTTTTAGCTCTTTCCTGCTCCCTCTTCTTTTTATGAGAATGCTTTTTAAATTTTAACATCCAGTTTATCCCACTCCCCCAGGTTTTCCTGATTCCCCTAACTTTTATCTCCCTTTCCCCTAATTTTAATTGATTTTAATGGATTTTAATCCTTTTAAACTCTTGATTCTTTGTGTGGCATTTTAAGGTGACCCCACTCCCGGGCCCCATGCGCCAGTGCACTTCGTAGTTCCTCTCAAGGAACTACGTACCATACTGTACCTAACCCTAACCCTAACCCCTAAGCCCTAACTGTAACCCCTAACCCTAACCCTTACAATACCCATAACATCTAACCTTAACCCTAACCATACCCTAACCCTACCTTAACCCTAACCCTAACAAAACCCTAACCCTAAACCTAACCCTAAACCCTAACCCTAACCCTAACCCTAACTGTAACCCCTAACCCTAACCCTAACAATAACCATAACATCTAACCGTAACCCTAACCATACCCTAACCCTAACCCTAACCCTACCTTAACCCTAACCCTAACAAAACCCTAACCCTAAACCTAACCCTAAACCCTAACCCTAACCCCTAACCCCTAACCCTAACCCTAACCCCTAACCCTAACCCTAACCCTACTCTAACCGTTACCCCTTACCCCTAACCCTAACTGTAACCCCTAACCCTAACCCTAACGCTAACCCTAAACCCTAACCCTAACTGTAACCCCTAACCCTAACCCTTACAATAACCATAACTTCTAACCCTAACCCTAACCATACCCTAACACTAACCCTAATCCTACCTTAACCCTAACCCAAACCCTAGACCCTAACCCTAACCCTACCCCTAACCCTAACCCCTAAACCTAACCCTACCCTAAAACTAACGCCTAACCCCTAACCCTAACCCTACCCTAACCCCTAACCCTAACCCTAACCCTACCCTAACCGTTACCTCTTACCCCTTACCTTAACTGTAACCCCTAACCCTAACCCTAAACTCTAAACCCTAACCCGAACCCTAACCCTGACTTTTATCTCCATTTCTCCTAATTTTAATTGATTTTAATGGATTTTAATCCTTTTAAACTCTTGATTTTTTTGTATGGCATTTAAAGGTGACCCCACTCCCGGGCCCCTAACCCTAACCATTGCACTTCGTAGTTCCTCTCAAGGAACTATTTGCGTTACTGTACCTAACCCTAACCCTAACCCTAACCCCTAACCCTAACTTTAACCCCCCTAACCCTAACCCTAACCCTAACCCCTAACCCTAACCCTAACCCTAACCCTAACCCTAGCCCTAACCCTAACCCTAACCCTAAACCCTAACCCTAACCATAACCCCCCTAACCCTAACCCTAACCCCCCTAACCCTAACCCTAACCCCTAACCCTAACCCTAACCCCCTATTTTAATCACAACAACTTCAGATTTGTGTTGTCCCACAGCCACAACCAAGAGGCTATAGCTCAACGCTATGAACGCAAGCTTCACAATCAGTTGAGCGGGGTTCGGGTCCCACTCTGGGCATGCCCCATTACCTCCATCATCTCTCCAAAGTATCCGTGGAGTGTTTTTATTGTGGACCTAGTTTATTATTATTTTATCTCATTCTTTTTTTTAGCTCTTTCCTGCTCCCTTTTCTTTTTATGAGAGTGCTTTTTAAATTTTAACATCCAGTTTATCCCACTCCCCCAGGTTTTCCTGGTTCCCCTAACTTTTATCTCCCCTTATCCTAATTTTAATTGATTTTGATGGATTTTAATCCTTTTAAACTCTTTATTTTTTATATGGCATTTTAAGGTGACCCCACTAACAGGCCCCATGCGCCAGTGCACTTCTTAGTTCCTCTCAAGGAACTACGTGCCTTACTTTACATAACTCTAACCCTAACCCTAACCCCTAACCCTAACACTAACCTTAACCCTGAACCCTAAATCTAACCCTAACCCTAACTGTAACCCCTAACCCTAACAATAACAATAACCATAACCTCTAACCTTAACCCTAACCATACCCTAACCCTAACCCTAACCCTACCTTAACCCTAACCCTAACAAAACCCTAACCCTAAACCTAACCCTAAACCCTAAACCCTAACCCTAACCCTAACTGTAACCCCTAACCCTAACCCTAACAATAACCATAATCTTTAACCTTAACCCTAACCATACCCTAACCCTACCTTAACCCTAACCCTAAAAAATCCCTAAACCTAAACCTAACCCTACCCTTAACCCTAACCCTACCCCTAACCCTAACCCTAACCCTACCCCTAAACCTAACCCCTAACCCTAACCCCTAACCCTAACCCTACCCTAAAACTAACCCCTAACCCCTAACCCTAACAATAAACCCTAAACCCTAACCCTAACCCTGACTTTTATCTCCATTTCTCCTAATTTTAATTGATTTTAATGGATTTTAATCCTTTAATCCTTTAATTTTAAACTCTTCATTTTTTGTATGGCATTTTAGGGTGACCCCACTCCCGGGTCCCATGCGCCAGTGCACTTCGTAGTTCCAATCAAGGAACTACAGGCCTTGCTGTACCTAACCCTAACCTTAACCCTAACCCTAACCCCTAACACTAACCCTAACCCTAACCCTAACGCTAACCCTAACCCTAACCCCTAAACCTCACCCTACACTAAAACTAACCCCTAACCCCTAACCCTAACCCCTAACCCTAACCCTACCCTAACCATTACCCCTTACCCCTCACCCCTAACCCTAACTGTATCCCCTAACCCTAACCCTAAACCCTAACCCCTGCCATAACCCTGACTGTTACCTCCATTTCTCCTAATTTTAATTGATTTTAATGGATTTTAATCCTTTTAAACTCTTGATTTTTTGTATGGCATTTTAAAGTGACCCACTCCCAGGCCCCATGCACCAGTGCACTTCCTAATTCCTCTCAAGGAACTACGTGCGTTACTTTACCTAACCCTAACTCTAACCGTAACCCTAACCCTAACCGCTAACCCTAACCCCTAAGCCCTAACCCTAACACTAACGCTAACCCTAAAACCTTAACCCTAACCCTAACCCTAACAATAACCATAAACTCTAACCCTAACCCTAACCATAACCCTAAACCCTAACCCTAACCCTAACGATAACCAAAATCTCTAACCCTAACCCTAACCCCTAACGCTAACCCTAAACACTAAACCCTAACCCTAAACCTAACCCTAACCGTTGACCCTAACTCCTAACCCTAACCCCTTACCCTAACCCTAACCCTAACCCGTACCCCTAACCCCTAACCCTACGCTACCACTAAGCCATAACCCCTAACCCTAAACCTAACCCTAACCCTAAACCCTAACCCTAACCCTTACAATAACCATAACCTTTAACCTTAACCCTAACCCTAACAAAACCCTAACCCTAAACCTAACCCTAACCTTAACACTTAACTCTAACCTTAAACCCTAACCCTAACCCCCTAACCCTAACCCCTAAACCTAACCCTAACCCTAACAATAACCATAACCTCTAAACCTAACCCTAACCCTAACCCCCTAACCCTAATCCTAACCCTAACCGTAACCATAACCCCTAACCCTAACCCCTAACCCCTAACCCTAACCCTAATCCCCAACCCTAACCCAACCCGTAACCCTAATCCTAACCCCTAACCCTAACCCTAATTCCTAACCCTAACCCTACCCCTAATCCTAACCCTAACCCGTACCCCTAACCCCTAACCCTACGCTACCACTAAGCCATAACCCCTAACCCTAAACCTAACCCTAACCCTAAACCCTAACCCTAATCCTAACCCTTACAATAACCATAACCTTTAACCCTAACCCTAACCATACCCTAACCCTAACCCTACCTTAACCCTAACCCTAACAAACCCTAACCCTAAACCTAACCCTAACCTTAACACTTAACCCTAACCTTAAACCCTAACCCTAACCCCCTAACCCTAACCCCTAAACCTAACCCTAACCCTAACAATAACCATAACCTCTAAACCTAACCTTAACCATAACCCTAAACCCTAACCCTAACACTACCCTAACCATTACCCCTTACCCCTAACCCTAACTGTAACCCCTAACCCTAAACCCTAACCTGTACCATAACCCTGACTGTTACCTCCATTTCTCCTAATTTAAATTGATTTTAAGGGATTTTAATCCTTTTAAACTCTTGATTTTTTGTATGGCATTTTAAGGATCTCAAGGAACTACGTGCGTTACTTTACCTAACCCTAACTCTAACCGTAACCCTAACCCTAACCCCCTAACCCTAATCCTAACCCTAATCGTAACCATAACCCCTAACCCTAACCCCTAACCCCTAACCCTAACCCTAATCCCCAACCCTAACCCAACCCCTAAACCTAATCCTAACCCCTAACCCTAATTCCTAACCCTAACCGTACCCCTAACACTAAACCTAACCCCAAACCCTAATCCCCTAACACTAACCCCTAAACCTAACCCTAACCCTAACCTCTAAACCTAATTCTAAACCCTAACCCTAACACTAACCCTAACAGTAACCCCTAACCCCTAACGCTAACCCCTAACCCTAACCCTAATCCTAACCCTAACCCTAGCCCTACCCTAACCCTAACCCTTTTTTAACCCTAACCATAACCCTAATGCTAACCCTAAACCCTAACCCTAACAATAACCATAACCTCTAACCCTAACCCTAACACTAACCCTAAACTTAACCCCTAACCCTAACCCTAACCCTAAACATAACCCCTAACCCTAACCCCTAACCCCTAACCCTAATCCTAACCCCTAACCCTAATTCCTAACCCTAACCCTACCCCTAATCCTAACCCCTAACCCTTACCCCCTAACCCTAACCCCTAAACCTAACCCTAACCCTAACCCTAACAATAACCATAACCTCTAACCCTAACCCCTAACCCTTAACCCTAACCCCCTAACCCTAACTGTAACCCCTAACCCTAACAATAACCATAACCTCTAACCCTAACCTTAACCCTAACCCTAAACCTAACCCTAACGTTTATCGCCCCTTCCCTTAATTTTAATTGTTTTTCATGGATTTTAATCCTTTTAAACTTTTGATTTTTTGTATGGCATTTTAAGGTGACCCCACTCCCGGGCCCCATGTGCCAGTGCACTTCGTAGTTCCTCTCAAGGAACTACGTGCCTTACTGTACCTAACCCTAACCTTAACCCTAACCCCTAACGCTAACCCTAACACTAATCCCTAACCCCTAACGCTAACCCTAAACCCTAAACCCTAACCCTAACCCTAACCCCTAACCCTAATCCTAACCCTAACCCTAGCCCTACCCTAACGCTTTTTTAACCCTAACCATAACCCTAATGCTAACCCTAAACCCTAACCCTAACCCTAACAATAACCATAACCTCTAACCCTAACCCTAACACTAACCCTGACCTTAAACCCTAACCCTAACCCTAAACATAACCCCTAACCCTAACCCCTAACCCTAATCCTAACCCCTAACCCTAACCCTAATTCTTAACCCTAACCCTACCCCTAACCCTAATCCTAACCCTTACCCCCTAACCCTAACCCCTAACCCTAACCCTTACCCTAACGCTAAAACTAAACCCCAACCCTAACCCCTAACCCTAACCCTAACGCTAAAACTAAACC